>NW_027464671.1:15000-17500 GCF_043290135.1 Rhipicephalus microplus
GGGAGTTCCCCCAGGCAGGAATCATTCCAGTGTTGGGTCTGCGACAAGGCGTTTCGCACAGAGAAGGGTCTGAAAATTCATAAAGCAAGGATGCGTCATAGGGATGAAGATGTGCAAATGGCGCAAGCTCCAGAAGGCAAATTTGAAGGGAATGAAGGAGCGAGAGAACACAATGCGGAGAAAGAGGGATCTGAAGGCATCGATGTTGATGTTCACGGATGTGAACGAGCTGAAACTATTGCAGAATTGATGGAACCCGAGAGCCCTGAGGGTAATGACCCTAAAGGCCAGGACGGTATTCATGCCACAGTACTGCCAATGGTTATTGAGCCAACGGCCACGGCTTGTACGTGGGTTGAACGCACTGAAGGCACATTATGCTATGCTCATATGGCCCCCTCTGCTTCCCCAGCTCCCCTTGGTGGTAGGTCGGTGAAGGCGCGCGCTTCAGCCGACAGCCATGGGGTGTCAGCCTGGGTAATGACAGGGGCAAGGCCTAAGGACAGGCGGGTTATTAACTCCCTACCTGACCAAGCGTCTGTTGATGCTGCGGAGGAGCCAAGTTCAAACGTGGCTTCATACGCTGATTCAGGGGAGCCAGTTCTTGGTGCAACCCCTGCGGTCCCCTCCGGTCAACCAGCTCCCCTTGGCACTGATGCGGCGAATGCGCGCGATTCTGCTGACAGTGTCCATGTGGGGTCAGTCTGGATGTCTACGGGGGTAGGACCTAGGGTCAGGAGGAAGTTCGTACTTCCACCCGACTTACGTTCGTCCGATGACGAGGACGAGGGAGGTGAACCTGTGTTCTGCGGGTCGCCCCCCGGAGAAATCACTCAAAGGAGCAGCATGCCAAAGCGTTCGGGCAACAAGCCCACAGAGGAAGGTTCTGAGAACGGAGCAGCTACCGGCTGTTCCGAAAATGCCGCCCCGGCTGACGCGAATATGACAGGCCACATATCAACCATGACAACGACATTCCAATGTCCAGAATGTACTGCAACCTTTGGTAGCAAGATTGGCCTGAGCCAGCATCGCCGGCATCGGCATTTTGAAGAATACAACGAAGATGTGAATCTGGCCAGACTCAAGCCCAGATGGAAAAAGGAGGAGGAGTACCTGATGGCAACTAAGGAGGTTGAATTAAGATCCCAGAAGGTCCGGGACATCAATGCACAGCTACTAAGAGCGTTTCCGCACCGCACGCTGCACAGCATTAAATCGCACAGAAGGCAGGAAGGTTACAAGAGGCTGGTGGAAGACCTACAGAACAGACTCTACCCAAGAAGCACTCAGGAGGTGCTAGCCGACATTGGGGAGCAAGCTGTTGAGGACGCCTCCCTGGTCATCCCCGAGGTAAATCACCGTGAGGTGATTGAGGCTGAGCTAAGAGGTCTAACAACAAAACCTCCGCCAAGAGCGTACCAAGCATACAAGCTATGGGAGCTTGCAAAGAGATTCCTCGACAGGGAGGATATAACGATAGCTCTTAATGCCTACCTAAGGGAGGTGTTCGCTTCGGACTTGCGTCCGCATGGTCGCCAACCTCTTCCACCTGTTCAAGAAAGTCGCAGGAAGAAAAAGAAGCGGGAATACGCCTTGACACAACAACTCTTCAGACGGAACAGGACACAGTGTGCAAGACAGATTCTGGATGGAGAGGCGGACTCCAAGGTGGAGGATCCCCAAGCTTTTCTAGAAGAATGGAGAGAGATCATGGAGAAAGTGGTGCCTTCATCAGTGTCTCCTGCTATCGAACGCCCGCACAAGGTTATCGATCCTGTGTTCCTTATCACAGAAATGGACATTAAGGCGGCAATGCCCTCATCAAGCTCGGCAGCCGGACCTGATGGCTTTGCGGCGAGGGAACTGCGGAAGGTTCCGCCAGTAATACTCCAGGTTCTACTTAACTTGCTCCTGCTGCTGAAGCGACTTCCACTCTTTCTCACCCAAGCACGAACGATCTTCATTCCCAAAGTTCCTGGTGCTTCAACAGCCTCGCAACACCGCCCAATCTCAATATCTCATGTGCTCCTTAGACTGCTTCATAAGATATATTTCCGAAGGCTGCTTGCTGACCTCGATTTGGACCTGCAGCAGAGGGCATTTTTGCCAGTGGATGGGTGTGCTGAAAACATTCTTCTCCTTGCGACAATCATTGATGAAGCGCGCAAGTCACTGCGACCCTTGTCTCTGGCCTCGCTTGACATTGCGAAGGCTTTCGATAGGGTTGTTTTACCGGCAATCTTGAGAGCCTTACGCAGAAAAGGGATCTCTGAAGACTTTATCTCGTACATTGAAGACTTTTACCAAAATGCGGTAACAGTGCTGACATTCGGAGGCAAATCGCTGGTCGTCCATCCTACAGTGGGGGTAAGGCAGGGTGATCCCCTTTCACCGCTCCTGTTCAACTTAGTCATTGACGAGTTCTTGGCTGAGCTTGACCCCCAGTTGGCCTTTACCAGTGAGGGGATGAAGGTATCGGCCATGGCATTTGCGGACG
>NW_027464671.1:22500-37500 GCF_043290135.1 Rhipicephalus microplus
GGCCCACTCACTCGATCGCCATGTCTGTTTGCCACAGTTTTCCCGGTGGTGCCGCACCCGGGCTCGCCCCGGCTGACGCAGTTTTCGCGCCGCCCCGGCTGACGCGGTTTCGTGCCGCCCCGGCAGACGCGGTTTTCGCGCCGCCCCGGCTGACGCGGTTTCGTGCTGCCCCGGCAGACGCAGTTCGGACTTAGCACTTTTCGGCTGTGCCTGGCTGGCGGCCCACTCACTCGATCGCCATGTCTGTTTGCCACAGTTTTCCCGGTGGTGCCGCACCCGGGCTCGCCCCGGCTGACGCAGTTTTCGCGCCGCCCCGGCTGACGCGGTTTCGTGCCGCCCCGGCAGACGCGGTTTTCGCGCCGCCCCGGCTGACGCGGTTTCGTGCCGCCCCGGCAGACGCAGTTCGGACTTAGCACTTTTCGGCTGTGCCTGGCTGGCGGCCCACTCACTCAATCGCCATGTCTGTTTGCCACAGTTTTCCCGGTGGTGCCGCACCCGGGCTCGCCCCGGCTGACGCAGTTTTCGCGCCGCCCCGGCTGACGCGGTTTCGTGCCGCCCCGGCAGACGCGGTTTTCGCGCCGCCCCGGCTGACGCGGTTTCGTGCCGCCCCGGCAGACGCAGTTCGGACTTAGCACTTTTCGGCTGTGCCTGGCTGGCGGCCCACTCACTCGATCGCCATGTCTGTTTGCCACAGTTTTCCCGGTGGTGCCGCACCCGGGCTCGCCCCGGCAGACGCGTTTTTTTTTTTCTTTCGCCCCGGCTGACGCAGTTTTCGCGCCGCCCCGGCTGACGCGGTTTCGTGCCGCCCCGGCAGACGCGGTTTTTTGCGCCGCCCCGGCTGACGCGGTTTTTGCCGCCCCGGCTGACGCAGTTCGGACTTAGCACTTTTCGGCTGTGCCTGGCTGGCGGCCCACTCACTCGATCGCCATGTCTGTTTGCCACAGTTTTCCCGGTGGTGCCGCACCCGGGCTCGCCCCGGCTGACGCAGTTTTCGCGCCGCCCCGGCTGACGCGGTTTCGTGCCGCCCCGGCAGACGCGGTTTTCGCGCCGCCCCGGCTGACGCGGTTTCGTGCCGCCCCGGCAGACGCAGTTCGGACTTAGCACTTTTCGGCTGTGCCTGGCTGGCGGCCCACTCACTCGATCGCCATGTCTGTTTGCCACAGTTTTCCCGGTGGTGCCGCACCCGGGCTCGCCCCGGCTGACGCAGTTTTCGCGCCGCCCCGGCTGACGCGGTTTCGTGCCGCCCCGGCAGACGCGGTTTTCGCGCCGCCCCGGCTGACGCGGTTTCGTGCCGCCCCGGCAGACGCAGTTCGGACTTAGCACTTTTCGGCTGTGCCTGGCTGGCGGCCCACTCACTCGATCGCCATGTCTGTTTGCCACAGTTTTCCCGGTGGTGCCGCACCCGGGCTCGCCCCGGCAGACGCGTTTTTTTTTTTCTTTCGCCCCGGCTGACGCAGTTTTCGCGCCGCCCCGGCTGACGCGGTTTCGTGCCGCCCCGGCAGACGCGGTTTCTTTGCGCCGCCCCGGCTGACGCGGTTTTTGCCGCCCCGGCTGACGCAGTTCGGACTTGGCACTTTTTGGCTGAGCCTGGCTGGTGGCCCACTCACTCGATCGCCATGTCTGTTAGCCACAGTTTTCCCGGTGGTGCCACACCCGGGCTCGCCCCGGCTGACGCAGTTTTCGCGCCGCCCCGGCAGACGCGGTTTTCGCGCCGCCCCGGCTGACGCGGTTTTTGCCGCCCCGGCTGACGCAGTTCGGACTTGGCACTTTTTGGGCTGAGCCTGGCTGGCGGCCCACTCACTCGATCGCCATGTCTGTTTGCCACAGTCTTCCCGGTGGTGCCGCACCCGGGCTCGCCCCGGCAGACGCGTTTTTTTTTTCTTTCGCCCCGGCAGACGTGGTTCCCCCCCCCCCCTTTTCGCTCGCCCCGGCTGACGAGGTTTTCGCGCCGCCCCGGCTGACGCAGTTTTCGCGCCGCCCCGGCTGACGCGGTTTCGTGCCGCCCCGGCTGACGCGGTTTTCGCGCCGCCCCGGCTGACGCGGTTTTTGCGTCGCCCCGGCTGACACGGTTCGGACTTTGCACTTTTCGGCTGTGCCTGGCTGGCGGCCCACTCACTCGATCGCCATGTCTGTTTGCCACAGTTTTCCCGGTGGTGCCGCACCCGGGCTCGCCCCGGCTGACGCAGTTTTCGCGCCGCCCCGGCTGACGCGGTTTCGTGCCGCCCCGGCAGACGCGGTTTTCGCGCCGCCCCGGCTGACGCGGTTTCGTGCCGCCCCGGCAGACGCAGTTCGGACTTAGCACTTTTCGGCTGTGCCTGGCTGGCGGCCCACTCACTCGATCGCCATGTCTGTTTGCCACAGTTTTCCCGGTGGTGCCGCACCCGGGCTCGCCCCGGCTGACGCAGTTTTCGCGCCGCCCCGGCTGACGCGGTTTCGTGCCGCCCCGGCAGACGCGGTTTTCGCGCCGCCCCGGCTGACGCGGTTTCGTGCCGCCCCGGCAGACGCAGTTCGGACTTAGCACTTTTCGGCTGTGCCTGGCTGGCGGCCCACTCACTCGATCGCCATGTCTGTTTGCCACAGTTTTCCCGGTGGTGCCGCACCCGGGCTCGCCCCGGCAGACGCGTTTTTTTTTCTTTCGCCCCGGCTGACGCAGTTTTCGCGCCGCCCCGGCTGACGCGGTTTCGTGCCGCCCCGGCAGACGCGGTTTTTTGCGCCGCCCCGGCTGACGCGGTTTTTGCCGCCCCGGCTGACGCAGTTCGGACTTAGCACTTTTCGGCTGTGCCTGGCTGGCGGCCCACTCACTCGATCGCCATGTCTGTTTGCCACAGTTTTCCCGGTGGTGCCGCACCCGGGCTCGCCCCGGCTGACGCAGTTTTCGCGCCGCCCCGGCTGACGCGGTTTCGTGCCGCCCCGGCAGACGCGGTTTTCGCGCCGCCCCGGCTGACGCGGTTTCGTGCCGCCCCGGCAGACGCAGTTCGGACTTAGCACTTTTCGGCTGTGCCTGGCTGGCGGCCCACTCACTCGATCGCCATGTCTGTTTGCCACAGTTTTCCCGGTGGTGCCGCACCCGGGCTCGCCCCGGCTGACGCAGTTTTCGCGCCGCCCCGGCTGACGCGGTTTCGTGCCGCCCCGGCAGACGCGGTTTTCGCGCCGCCCCGGCTGACGCGGTTTCGTGCCGCCCCGGCAGACGCAGTTCGGACTTAGCACTTTTCGGCTGTGCCTGGCTGGCGGCCCACTCACTCGATCGCCATGTCTGTTTGCCACAGTTTTCCCGGTGGTGCCGCACCCGGGCTCGCCCCGGCAGACGCGTTTTTTTTTTTCTTTCGCCCCGGCTGACGCAGTTTTCGCGCCGCCCCGGCTGACGCGGTTTCGTGCCGCCCCGGCAGACGCGGTTTTTTTGCGCCGCCCCGGCTGACGCGGTTTTTGCCGCCCCGGCTGACGCAGTTCGGACTTGGCACTTTTTGGCTGAGCCTGGCTGGTGGCCCACTCACTCGATCGCCATGTCTGTTAGCCACAGTTTTCCCGGTGGTGCCGCACCCGGGCTCGCCCCGGCTGACGCAGTTTTCGCGCCGCCCCGGCAGACGCGGTTTTCGCGCCGCCCCGGCTGACGCGGTTTTTGCCGCCCCGGCTGACGCAGTTCGGACTTGGCACTTTTTGGGCTGAGCCTGGCTGGCGGCCCACTCACTCGATCGCCATGTCTGTTTGCCACAGTCTTCCCGGTGGTGCCGCACCCGGGCTCGCCCCGGCAGACGCGTTTTTTTTTTCTTTCGCCCCGGCAGACGTGGTTCCCCCCCCCCCCTTTTCGCTCGCCCCGGCTGACGAGGTTTTCGCGCCGCCCCGGCTGACGCAGTTTTCGCGCCGCCCCGGCTGACGCGGTTTCGTGCCGCCCCGGCTGACGCGGTTTTCGCGCCGCCCCGGCTGACGCGGTTTTTGCGTCGCCCCGGCTGACACGGTTCGGACTTTGCACTTTTCGGCTGTGCCTGGCTGGCGGCCCACTCACTCGATCGCCATGTCTGTTTGCCACAGTTTTCCCGGTGGTGCCGCACCCGGGCTTGCCCCGGCAGACGCGTTTTTTTTTTTTCTTTTCGCCCCGGCTGACGCAGTTTTCGCCCCGCCCCGGCTGACGCGGTTTCGTGCCGCCCCGGCAGACGCGGTTTTTTGCGCCGCCCCGGCTGACGCGGTTTTTGCCGCCCCGGCTGACGCAGTTCGGACTTTGCACTTTTTGGCTGAGCCTGGCTGGCGGCCCACTCACTCGATCGCCATGTCTGTTTGCCACAGTTTTCCCGGTGGTGCCGCACCCGGGCTCGCCCCGGCAGACGCGTTTTTTTTTTTCCTTCGCCCCGGCAGACGTGGTTCCCCCCCCCCCCTCCGTCTTTCTTTTTGTTTTTTTTTTTCGCCGCGGCTGAAGTGGATTTTTCGGTGCCTCGACGCCCCGGTAGTCGCGGTTTTTCCGTTTCCGCACGGCCCCGGCTGACGCTGCTCGGTCACAGTCGCCTTTTGTGAGGATTGCAGACTTCTTGAGCGCGGGTGTTTTTTTTTTGTTGTTGTTGTTGTTTTATTACGCATTCGCTCCAGCAGACGCTGTTTAGACTTTTTGTTTCCTCTTTTATCCTGCGACGAGGTGACGAGGTTTATTCGGTGCCCCGCCGCCCCGGCTGAAGTGATTTTTCCTGTCCCGTGCCGCCCCGGCTGACGCGGTTGGGACTTCGCGTTTGTTCGGCCGCCACGGGTTTTGGCGCACTCGCTCGGTTGCTTGTTGTTGCCACTTGTTGCGAACCCAGGTTTCTTGAGCGAGCGCGGGCGTTTTTTCTTCCTTTCTTTCTTTGTTCTATGTGTTAGCGAATCGGCCTTTAATATCACACGAGGACTCACAACCAACAATTTTCAGTTTGAAGTGTAAAAAATCTGCAGGTGTTGACGTAACTGACTTGCCCCGTACCCTTGAGTACATCCATGAAGTTCTCGTAGTACTACTAAATCGCATTATTCCAAGTGGAGAAATTCCCATAAACTTGCAAACCTCTACACGAAAATCGGTGCGCGTGATAAAGTTGAAAATTATCGTCCGATATCAAATGTGCCTTCTATAACACAAATTCTAGGAAAAAAAAAAAAAAAACACTTGTTCGCCGTTTTCTGCGCCGTGACTGGCAGCACTCCGGCGAAGCGAAACGGGGTCGATTCGAGCACGATATCGGCGTCTTTCGACGTGCTCGCCGGCGACCGTCGCACGAGTACGTCGCACGAGCGCGTCTGCCGGGGCGCCGTTTGCGAAGCCGACGCAAAAGTGGGAACCGCCGCTCGGATGATCGCCGCTTTCGGCAGAGTGAGTGTTGGCACTCCGGGGAAGCGAAACAGCGTGAATGCGCCCACGAAATCGGCGTATTTTGAAGTGCCCGCCGGCGACCGTCGCACGAGTACGGTAAACCGCGTCAGCCGGGGCGTAGTTCGGGACGCCGACGAAAAAGTGGGAAGCGCAACTCGGATCTTCGCCGTTTTTGCAGGAGTGAGTGGCGGCCCTCCTGCGAGACCAAGAAGCATCGATTCGTGCACGAATTCGGCGCCTTTCGACGTGATCGCCGGCGACCGTCGCTCGAGTAGGGCAAACCGCGTCTGCCGGGGCGGGCTTCGGGACGCCGATGCGAAAGTGGGAAACGCTGCTCGGATGTTCGCCGTTTTTGGCCGAGTGAGTGCTGGCACTCGGGCGAAGCCAAACGGGGCCGATTACGGCACGATATCGGCGTCTTTCGACGTGCCCGGCGGCGACCGTCGCACGAGTACGGTAAACCGCGTCAGCCCGGGCGGAGTTCGGGACGCCGATGCGAAAGTGGAGAACGCCGCTCGGATCTTCGCCGTTTTTGGAGGAGTGAGTGGCGGCACTCCGGAGAAGCCAAGGAGCGCCAATTAGCGCACGATATCGGCGTCTTTCGACGCGCTCGCCGGCGACCGTCGAACGAGTAGGGCAAACCGCGTCTGCCGGGGCGGGGTTTACGACGCCGACGCAAAAGTGGGAACCGCCGCTCGGATGTTGGCCGTTTTTGGCAGAGTGAGTGCTGGCACACCGGCGACGCGAAAGAGCGCGAAAGCGCCCACGAAAGTGGCGTATTTGGACGTGCTTGACGGCGACCGCTGCAGGAGTACGAAAAACCACGTCAGCCGGGGCGAGCGACCCACGGCGGTCTGGGTGCTTATCGCTGCTATTATAGGGGCACCCCGGCAGACGCAGAAAAAAAAAATTTTTTTTCGACCTTCTTTTTTGCTGGTCGAGCTCGGGTAACCCAGGTCGCAATGGGAGCCGCGCACGAAAGCGGCGTCGCGAGACGCGTTCGCGGTCGCTAGTCGCACGAGCTCGGCAACCGCGTCAGCCGGCGCGGAGTTCGGGATGCCGACGGCTAAGTGGGTACCGCTGCTCGGATGTTCGCCGTTTTTGGCCGAGTGAGTGCTGGCACTCCGGCGAAGCGAAACGGGGCCGATTCGGGCACGATATCGGCGTATTTCGACGTGCTCGCCGGCGACCGTCGCACGAGTACGGCAAAGCGCGTCTGCCGGGGCGAGGTTTGCGATGCCGACGAAAAAGTGGGAAGCGCCGCTCGGATCTTCGCCGTTTTTGCAGGAGTGAGTGGCGGCCCTCCTGCGAGACCAAGAAGCATCGACTCGCGCACGATATCGGTGTCTTTCGACGTGCCCGCCGGCCACCGCCGCACGAGTACGGCAAACCGCGTATGCCGGGGCGGGGTTGGCGACGCCGACGCAAAAGTGGGAACCGCCACTAGGATGTTCGCCGTTTTTGGCAGAGTGAGTGCTGGCACACCGGCGACGCGAAAGAGCGCGAAAGCGCCCACGAAAGTGGCGTATTTGGACGTGCTTGACGGCGACCGCTGCAGGAGTACGAAAAACCACGTCAGCCGGGGCGAGCGACCCACGGCGGTCTGGGTGCTTATCGCTGCTATTATAGGGGCACCCCGGCAGACGCAGAAAAAAAAAATTTTTTTTCGACCTTCTTTTTTGCTGGTCGAGCTCGGGTAACCCAGGTCGCAATGGGAGCCGCGCACGAAAGCGGCGTCGCGAGACGCGTTCGCGGTCGCTAGTCGCACGAGCTCGGCAACCGCGTCAGCCGGCGCGGAGTTCGGGATGCCGACGGCTAAGTGGGTACCGCTGCTCGGATGTTCGCCGTTTTTGGCCGAGTGAGTGCTGGCACTCCGGCGAAGCGAAACGGGGCCGATTCGGGCACGATATCGGCGTATTTCGACGTGCTCGCCGGCGACCGTCGCACGAGTACGGCAAAGCGCGTCTGCCGGGGCGAGGTTTGCGATGCCGACGAAAAAGTGGGAAGCGCCGCTCGGATCTTCGCCGTTTTTGCAGGAGTGAGTGGCGGCCCTCCTGCGAGACCAAGAAGCATCGACTCGCGCACGATATCGGTGTCTTTCGACGTGCCCGCCGGCCACCGCCGCACGAGTACGGCAAACCGCGTATGCCGGGGCGGGGTTGGCGACGCCGACGCAAAAGTGGGAACCGCCACTAGGATGTTCGCCGTTTTTGGCAGAGTGAGTGCTGGCACTCCGGCGAAGCGAAAGAGCGCGAATGCGCCCACGAAAGTGGCGTGTTTGGACGTGCTTGACGACGACCACCGCAGGAAAACGAAAAACCACGTCAGCCGGGGCGAGCGACCCATGGCGGTCTGGGTGCTTATCGCTGCTATTATAGGGGCACCCCGGCAGACGCAAAAAAAAAAAAATTTTTTTTTCGACATTCTTTCTTGCTCGTCGACCTCGGGTGACCCAGGTCGCAGTGGGAGCCGCGCACGAAAGCGGCGTCGCGAGACGGCTTCGCGGTCGCTAGTCGCACGAGCTCGGCAACCGCGTCTGCCGGGGCGGAGTTCGGGACGCCGACGGCTAAGTGGGAACCGCCGCTCGGATGTTCGCCGTTTGTGGCCGAGTGAGTGCTGGCACTCCGGCGAAGCCAAACGGGGCCGATTCCGGCACGATATCGGCGTCTTTCTACGTGCTCGCCGGCGACCGTCGCACGAGTACGGCAAAGTGCGTCTGCCGGGGCGGGGTTTGCGACGCGTACGCAATAGTGAGAACCGTCGCTCGGATGTTCGTCGTCTTTCGCCGAGCCAGTGCTGGCACTCCGGCGAAGCCGAACGGAGCCGATTCGGGCACGATATCGGCGTCTTTCCACGTGCTCGCCGGCGACCGTCGCACGAGTACGGTAAACCGCGTCAGCCGGGGCGGAGTTCGGGACGCCGATGCGAAAGTGGGAAGCGCCGCTCGGATCTTCGCCGTTTTTGGAGGAGTCAGTGGCGGCACTCCGGTGAAGCCAAGGTGCGCCAATTCGCGCACGATATCGGCGTCTTTCGACGTGCCCGCCGGCCACCGTCGCACGAGTACGGCAAACCTCGTCTGCCGGGGCGGGGTTTGCGACGCCGACGCAAAAGTGGGAACCGCCGCTCGGATGTTCGCCGTTTTTGGCAGAGTGAGTGCTGGCACTCCGGCGAAGCGAAAGAGCGTGAATGCGCCCACGAAAGTAGCGTATTTGGACGTGCTTGACGGCGACCGCCGCAGGAGTACGAAAAACCACGTCAGCCGGGGCGAGCGACCCACGGCGGTCTGGGTGCTTATCGCTGCTATTATAGGGGCACCCCGGCAGACGCAGAAAGAAAAAAAAAAAAAATGGGGACATGGCGTGCGTCACCGTGCGGCTTCGCAGCGTTGCCGAAGTCGCCGAGCCCTTCGACTGAGCCGAACGGCGGACAGGGAACGTTGGTCGGCCGTTCTAACCTGTCGGTGCCACGCCGAGACGTCGTTAAGGAAAACCGCGTCGTGGGCCTCTACGACGCCGTCGAGTCGTTGTACGTTTGGTGTCCAGCGTGTCGGCGGCGAGTAGCGGACACGTCGTTCACGACTTCGGTCTTTCGCAGTCGACGCGAACTTGCGGAGAGTCGTGGTGCCTCACGTTTTCGGCAGAAACCGCGGCGGAATTTTCCCGTGCGTGCGCGCACGACCTCGGTGCTGTGCCGTCAGCGTAGTGTTGCACAAACTCGTGGCCTACCCAAGGTGCGGTACGTTTGCGGCCGTATCCTCGGTGGTAATTTCGTGAGTAGGGTCGCAAATTCTACGACCTCGGCGGGTTTGAGAGCGACGTAGACTTGTGGCACGCTCAACGTGCCACACGTTTCGGGGCACACCCGCGGTGAAATTTTCTCGAGTACGCTCGTATTAGTGCCCAAGGAGGTCTGGGTACTTATCGCTGCTATTATGTGGGGGTTCTCGTGAGCGGCGTACGCGAAAGCGACCGGGTGTCTGATATGCGGCGGGCTTCGGCCTCGTCAAGCGTGTCCTCGGGTCTGCTCCAGGGGAATCCACGGCAGTCGTCTGCAGCCTCATCCGCTTGATGCGTTAGGGGCTGGTTGTCGGACGGTGCCGTTTTACCACGATATCGAGGTGTGTTCCGTGTCGTCCTCGGGCGATTCAGATGCGAAAGCGCCGAAGACGCGGGCGTGACCCGTCGTCTGGCGGCTTTGCAGTCTCGGCTCCGTTGCTAGTTCCGGCCGGTCCACCGACAGTGCAGCGGGCTTGGGCAACCCGCACGGCGCGACCGAGTCGATGCAACGAAAAAGAGCGAGCATGAACGTGCTTCTTGCCGCACGGCTCCCACTCGTCTTTCGGGAAGGTTGTGCCGTAGCGAGCTCGAACGCCGTCATCTCGGAGTGCAAAATAAGCGTGTTGGGGCGCCTGAAGGTGGCCTCCGCCGCACACAGACTGCGTCCGGCCCGCCGAAGGCGAGGACGGACGCGCAGTCGAACGATTACCTGGTTGATCCTGCCAGTAATCATATGCTTGTCTCAAAGATTAAGCCATGCATGTCTAAGTACATGCCGAAATAAGGCGAAACCGCGAATGGCTCATTAAATCAGTTATGGTTCCTTAGATCGTTTCTTCCTACTTGGATAACTGTGGCAATTCTAGAGCTAATACATGCAGTGAGCCTGGAGCCCTTTGGGTAACGGGTGCTTTTATTAGACCAAGATCGATCGGGTTTCGGCCCGTATTGTGTGGTGACTCTGGATAACTTTGTGCTGATCGCATGGCCACGAGCCGGCGACGTTTCTTTCAAGTGTCTGCCTTATCAACTTTCGATGGTAGGTTACTTGCTTACCATGGTTGTTACGGGTAACGGAGAATCAGGGTTCGATTCCGGAGAGGGAGCCTGAGAAACGGCTACCACATCCAAGGAAGGCAGCAGGCGCGCAAATTACCCACTCCCGGCACGGGGAGGTAGTGACGAAAAATAACAATACGGGACTCTTTTGAGGCCCCGTAATTGAAATGAGTACACTCTAAATCCTTTAACGAGGATCAATTGGAGGGCAAGTCTGGTGCCAGCAGCCGCGGTAATTCCAGCTCCAATAGCGTATACTAAAGCTGCTGCGGTTAAAAAGCTCGTAGTTGGATCTCAGTTCCAGACGAGTAGTGCATCTACCCGATGCGACGGCTCGGACTGAACATCATGCCGGTTCTTTCTTGGTGCACTTCATTGTGTGCCTCGAGATGGCCGGTGCTTTTACTTTGAAAAAATTAGAGTGCTCAACGCAGGCGAGTCGCCTGAATAAACTTGCATGGAATAATAGAACAAGACCTCGTTTCTGTTCTGTTGGTTTTTGGAATACGAGGTAATGATTAAGAGGGACGGACGGGGGCATTCGTATTGCGGCGCTAGAGGTGAAATTCTTGGACCGTCGCAAGACGAACTACTGCGAAAGCATTTGCCAAGAATGTTTTCATTGATCAAGAACGAAAGTCAGAGGTTCGAAGGCGATCAGATACCGCCCTAGTTCTGACCATAAACGATGCCAACCAGCGATCCGCCTGAGTTACTCAAATGACTCGGCGGGCAGCTTCCGGGAAACCAAAGTATTTGGGTTCCGGGGGAAGTATGGTTGCAAAGCTGAAACTTAAAGGAATTGACGGAAGGGCACCACCAGGAGTGGAGCCTGCGGCTTAATTTGACTCAACACGGGAAAACTTACCCGGCCCGGACACTGGGAGGATTGACAGATTGAGAGCTCTTTCTTGATTCGGTGGATGGTGGTGCATGGCCGTTCTTAGTTGGTGGAGCGATTTGTCTGGTTAATTCCGATAACGAACGAGACTCTAGCCTATTAAATAGGTGCGGGGTTCCCAGCACCTTACAACCTTCTTAGAGGGACAAGCGGCTCCTAGCCGCACGAAACAGAGCAATAACAGGTCTGTGATGCCCTTAGATGTCCGGGGCCGCACGCGCGCTACACTGAAGGAAGCAGCGTGTCTTTATCCCTGTCTGAAAAGACTGGGTAACCCGTGGAACTTCTTTCGTGATTGGGATAGGGGCTTGCAATTGTTCCCCTTGAACGAGGAATTCCCAGTAAGCGCGAGTCATAAGCTCGCGTTGATTACGTCCCTGCCCTTTGTACACACCGCCCGTCGCTACTACCGATTGAATGATTTAGTGAGGTCTTCGGACCGATGTCCGGCGCGGCCTTTCGGTTGCGCCGGTCTGTTGGAAAGATGACCAAACTTGATCATTTAGAGGAAGTAAAAGTCGTAACAAGGTTTCCGTAGGTGAACCTGCGGAAGGATCATTAACGGATTGTGAAGGGTGAGCGCCTCAGCTGCGTCTGCGCCCGACACTTTCTGCCGCTGACCCCGTTTGGACGCGGGGTCGGCTTTTCCCCACGGGGCTGCCTGAATGTGGAGCGGCACCCCGTGACAAATTGTTGCGCCCAGCGGACGCCAACACCGCGACCTTGGACGGTCGGCCAGGTGGCGGACGCGGGTACAAACGGCGCAACGCACTCATAGGTCGGCTTTCGACCCGCCACTGCACCGTGGCTCGAAGCGCTCGAAATGCGCGACCCGACCGCTGCGGGACCGCCTAGTACTGTAAACAGGAGCGGCGGAGCGCGAACGGCGAGTCGTGGTTACGTCGGTAGAAGGCGAGGCTGCGCGTTCCCGAAACGCCAGCCGAGTGCCCTCCCGACCGTTCGAGCGTGCAAGAACGAGACCCGACAATCGCGCGGCGACTGCCAAGTACGAGAGGAACGGCACAAGCGTCGGCGGTCGGTCAAGGAACTGGCGATGTGACGGGTCCGCTGTGCACCAGTGCATACCGTCCCGCCGTCCGCGGCAAGCGCCTCCGCGTCCTCGGGTGACGGAGGCTGCCGGTCGGTTCTTGCAGGCGAGGGATCTCGCTGGCACCGGTTCGCGTTGACGCGCGGCCGGTCATGGCACGGCGATGCGACGGCCGAGGTGCGCAGTACTCGATGGAGGAACCGCACGCTCCGATGACCGTCCCGCCCTCCGCGGCGTATGCGTACCGACCGTAATGGTTGCAGCAGCGCCGGCCGGCTTTTGAATTCGCCACACGAAACACGGTGCGAGATCGCGGTTAGGGGAGCGTCGACGTTGCCAGGCGTTTTGCTTGCTGCCGAGGGAAAGGCGGCACGGCCACGTCGCGCTCGTCGCGATTAGCGGGTCTGCGCGCTTTGGGAAGGTGCCGCAACGACTTGCCGAAAGAGGAAGCACGGAAGAACGAGGGACTTGGACGTCCCGACAATTGAACGCACTTGCGGCCAGGCCCTTGCTGGCTTCGTTCTTCCGCCTCGAGTAGGCTCGTACGCGGCTCCGGCGCCGAAAGTGGTCCTTGGCACCGACTTCGGTGGACGTGGGAAGTGCCGCGCAAGTACGGCGCGCCTGGCTCCACCTGTTGGCTAAAGTAGGCAGCCGGATCGGCATTTTGGTGTGCGGTGGCAAACCGTGGATGCGAAAAAAGCTTGTGCGATTTCGTGGAACAAAAAGTGGGGGTCCCCCTTTTTATGCGGAGGAGACCGACCCGCCTGCCGTGGTGAACCGCGACGCCACGGTAAAAACGGGAGAGGCTTGTCGATGGGACCGTGCATCCCGCGCTCCACGGAGGCCGGGAGGCGGCCGCCCGAGGAAATGTGTAGCCGTCGAGGCCCGCATCTGCGTGCACTCTTATCCAAATGGGTGTACCGCAGGCATTTTCTGGTTAGGCGGGCCAATGAGAGCGAGCACACAACGATACCTACGGGTCCGGCTTGGAGAACCGGCTTCGACGCCTCCCGAGTATTTATAGAGGGGTGGACCACGAAAGCACTCGCAAGTAGCGAAAGCGAAACGCCGTCCGAAACACACCGTTTGCTCGATTTGCGGCAGCCGAAAAAGGCGCGGCAGAGTTTTGGAGTCCAAGCGTGCGCTGAAAAGCGCCCTTCTTGGCCACTGTTTGGCCGAGTGCCAGAAACGTTTGGTTTTGACTGTACGGAATTGAACAAACACTTTTTCACGACTCTAAGCGGTGGATCACTCGGTTCTCGGGTCGATGAAGAACGCAGCCAGCTGCGAGACTTGGTGTGAATTGCAGGACACACTGAGCACTGATTCTTTGAACGCACATTGCGGCCTTGGGTCTTCCCTTGGCTTCGTCTGTCTGAGGGTCGGATCACATATCAAGAGAGCCTTCGGCGCACAAGGGAACGTGAGCCGTCGACTCGTTTTGACCGCGTCGGCAACACGGACAGCACGCTGAACACCTCACAGCGAGCGCCAACAGCGGCCACTCAAGGGCGAGACGGTGGCGACCGTCGTGCCAGAGCCCAACCGAAACGGGGGCGACCGACTGCATTGAGGATGTGGCACCTCGTTGAGACCGCCGCAGGACTTCGAGTCGGAAGGAAGCCTGCAGGGAAAGTGCGGTCGAGGTTGCGTACTCCTCTCTGCGACCGGGCGCGCAAGAGCTGCGAGAGCCACGGACGCGCAACTTTAACGCACGGTAAACACGAGGAGCGAAAGCCGGCCAGCAAAGCTTCTCCAGCCGTGCGCAAAGTGCGCGAGATCGCAGCCTTGCGTTGCGCTTGTTGCCCTCGAAGTAAGCAGGGTGTCCCGTAGACCGGGCGCTCGAACACGCTGCGGGGCCGTGCCTCCTCCAGGCTTTGCCGCGCGAACAGGGAACGTTCGCGCGCAAAGCGCAGGGAGGTGAGGAGGCTGCGCCCGACGTTTGCGGTTCGCTGCGTACGCGGTTGATGCGGAGAGCACGGCGCGACGACTTGCCGCGAAGCGGAAAAAGTCTCCCGCACGAGTTGGCGAAACGTTGGCGAAGCTTAAGGCGTTCTCGTCGTAGTCCGCCGTCGGTCTAAGTGCTTCGCAGTTCCCGTCCCGTTCAAAAAACTGGGCCACTCCAGTTGGGGCGGGGGCGACGCTACACGAGACGATGCCTCTCGCCAGGCTGCGTGGCTGCCCTTGCGGCGGCGGCGACTGGCCTCGGCGGTGTTTGGGCTTTCGACACGGTCGTTTATCACGCAACTGCTCGGACGACGCACGCGCGCAGCGGAATGCCGCTTGCCAGCCTTGTGAAGATGTGACCCTGTACAGGGTTGCGGGCGCACTTGGTAGGGCGTCGTACTCGGTTCGCGATGGGTTTACGAACGTGTCCCGTCACTTCCACGTCACACCGGTTGTGCGCCGCACGCGTGCAGCGGGGAAGCCGATTGCCAGCCTTGTGAAGAAGTGGCCCTGTACAGGGTTGCGGGCGCACTTGGTAGGGCGAGCGCACGCGGTCGTGCAGGAAGTTGATGGAAGCGAATGTATCCGCTGTCGACCTCAGATCAGGCGAGACAACCCGCTGAATTTAAGCATATCACTAAGCGGAGGAAAAGAAACCAACAGGGATTCCCCGAGTAGCTGCGAGCGAAACGGGACCGAGCCCAGCACCGAATCCCCCGTCCTTGCAGGCGGTCGGGAAATGTGGTGTATGGGAGGCGACGTTCTCGGGTGTTTGCGACGGTGCAAGTCCCCCTGACAGGGGCTTGTCCCAGAGTGGGTGCCAGGCCCGTCTCCGCCGTTGCGCGCCCGGGATGGAGCCTCCCGTGAGTCGGGTTGCTTGAGAGTGCAGCCCTAAGTGGGTGGTAAACTCCATCTAAGGCTAAATACGACCGAGAGACCGATA
>NW_027464671.1:42500-55000 GCF_043290135.1 Rhipicephalus microplus
AGGTCACTAAAAGCCTATAGATGACGGTGTTGGAGGAAAAGAAAAATATCGAGAAAGCACTGCGGTGTGCCGTGCGTAGGGACGGGCGCGCGTGCCACATGCCGCCGAAATATGGGTGTCGGAGAAAACAGAGTGCCGCGCGTAACGAGGGGCGCGCGTGTTACAGAGAGATATGCCCAAACGCATGAAAGTGTACGCAGGTGTCCTAAGGCAGTTTTTTTTTTTTTCCTCATTTTGATGTCGCCCCGGCTGACGCGGTTTTCGTTTTTCCGTGCCGCCCCGGCTGACGCAGTTTTTGCGCCGCCCCGGCTGACGCGGTTTTTGCGCCGCCCCGGCTGACGCGGTTTTCGCGCCGCCCCGGCTGACGCGGTTTTCGCGCCGCCCCGGCTGACGCGGTTTTTGCGTCGCCCCGGCTGACGCGGTTCGGACTTTGCACTTTTTGGCTCACCCCGGCTGGCGGCCCACTCACTCGATCGCCAGGTCTGTTTGCCCCGGTGGTTCCACCGCCAGGCTTAAGCGCGAACTTTTTTTGTTTGTTTTCTTTTGATTAAGCGCAAGCTTTTTTCTTTGTTTTCTTTTGATTAAGCGCGGGCTTTTTTCTTTGTTTTTTTTTTTATTTCGCCCCGGCAGACGCGGTTTTTGCGCCGCCCCGGCTGACGCGGTTTTTGCCGCCCCGGCTGACGCAGTTCGGACTTAGCACTTTTCGGCTGTGCCTGGCTGGCGGCCCACTCACTCGATCGCCATGTCTGTTTGCCACAGTTTTCCCGGTGGTGCCGCACCCGGGCTCGCCCCGGCTGACGCAGTTTTCGCGCCGCCCCGGCTGACGCGGTTTCGTGCCGCCCCGGCAGACGCGGTTTTCGCGCCGCCCCGGCTGACGCGGTTTCGTGCCGCCCCGGCAGACGCAGTTCGGACTTAGCACTTTTCGGCTGTGCCTGGCTGGCGGCCCACTCACTCGATCGCCATGTCTGTTTGCCACAGTTTTCCCGGTGGTGCCGCACCCGGGCTCGCCCCGGCTGACGCAGTTTTCGCGCCGCCCCGGCTGACGCGGTTTCGTGCCGCCCCGGCAGACGCGGTTTTCGCGCCGCCCCGGCTGACGCGGTTTCGTGCCGCCCCGGCAGACGCAGTTCGGACTTAGCACTTTTCGGCTGTGCCTGGCTGGCGGCCCACTCACTCGATCGCCATGTCTGTTTGCCACAGTTTTCCCGGTGGTGCCGCACCCGGGCTCGCCCCGGCAGACGCGTTTTTTTTTTTCTTTCGCCCCGGCTGACGCAGTTTTCGCGCCGCCCCGGCTGACGCGGTTTCTTGCCGCCCCGGCAGACGCGGTTTTTTTGCGCCGCCCCGGCTGACGCGGTTTTTGCCGCCCCGGCTGACGCAGTTCGGACTTGGCACTTTTTGGCTGAGCCTGGCTGGTGGCCCACTCACTCGATCGCCATGTCTGTTAGCCACAGTTTTCCCGGTGGTGCCGCACCCGGGCTCGCCCCGGCTGACGCAGTTTTCGCGCCGCCCCGGCAGACGCGGTTTTCGCGCCGCCCCGGCTGACGCGGTTTTTGCCGCCCCGGCTGACGCAGTTCGGACTTGGCACTTTTTGGGCTGAGCCTGGCTGGCGGCCCACTCACTCGATCGCCATGTCTGTTTGCCACAGTCTTCCCGGTGGTGCCGCACCCGGGCTCGCCCCGGCAGACGCGTTTTTTTTTTCTTTCGCCCCGGCAGACGTGGTTCCCCCCCCCCCTTTTCGCTCGCCCCGGCTGACGAGGTTTTCGCGCCGCCCCGGCTGACGCAGTTTTCGCGCCGCCCCGGCTGACGCGGTTTCGTGCCGCCCCGGCTGACGCGGTTTTCGCGCCGCCCCGGCTGACGCGGTTTTTGCGTCGCCCCGGCTGACACGGTTCGGACTTTGCACTTTTCGGCTGTGCCTGGCTGGCGGCCCACTCACTCGATCGCCATGTCTGTTTGCCACAGTTTTCCCGGTGGTGCCGCACCCGGGCTTGCCCCGGCAGACGCGTTTTTTTTTTTCTTTTCGCCCCGGCTGACGCAGTTTTCGCCCCGCCCCGGCTGACGCGGTTTCGTGCCGCCCCGGCAGACGCGGTTTTTTGCGCCGCCCCGGCTGACGCGGTTTTTGCCGCCCCGGCTGACGCAGTTCGGACTTTGCACTTTTTGGCTGAGCCTGGCTGGCGGCCCACTCACTCGATCGCCATGTCTGTTTGCCACAGTTTTCCCGGTGGTGCCGCACCCGGGCTCGCCCCGGCAGACGCGTTTTTTTTTTCCTTCGCCCCGGCAGACGTGGTTCCCCCCCCCCCCCTCCGTCTTTCTTTTTGTTTTTTTTTTCGCCGCGGCTGAAGTGGATTTTTCGGTGCCTCGACGCCCCGGTAGTCGCGGTTTTTCCGTTTCCGCACGGCCCCGGCTGACGCTGCTCGGTCACAGTCGCCTTTTGTGAGGATTGCAGACTTCTTGAGCGCGGGTGTTTTTTTTTTGTTGTTGTTGTTGTTTTATTACGCATTCGCTCCAGCAGACGCTGTTTAGACTTTTTGTTTCCTCTTTTATCCTGCGACGAGGTGACGAGGTTTATTCGGTGCCCCGCCGCCCCGGCTGAAGTGATTTTTCCTGTCCCGTGCCGCCCCGGCTGACGCGGTTGGGACTTCGCGTTTGTTCGGCCGCCACGGGTTTTGGCGCACTCGCTCGGTTGCTTGTTGTTGCCACTTGTTGCGAACCCAGGTTTCTTGAGCGAGCGCGGGCGTTTTTTCTTCCTTTCTTTCTTTGTTCTATGTGTTAGCGAATCGGCCTTTAATATCACACGAGGACTCACAACCAACAATTTTCAGTTTGAAGTGTAAAAAATCTGCAGGTGTTGACGTAACTGACTTGCCCCGTACCCTTGAGTACATCCATGAAGTTCTCGTAGTACTACTAAATCGCATTATTCCAAGTGGAGAAATTCCCATAAACTTGCAAACCTCTACACGAAAATCGGTGCGCGTGATAAAGTTGAAAATTATCGTCCGATATCAAATGTGCCTTCTATAACACAAATTCTAGGAAAAAAAAAAAACACTTGTTCGCCGTTTTCTGCGCCGTGACTGGCAGCACTCCGGCGAAGCGAAACGGGGTCGATTCGAGCACGATATCGGCGTCTTTCGACGTGCTCGCCGGCGACCGTCGCACGAGTACGTCGCACGAGCGCGTCTGCCGGGGCGCCGTTTGCGAAGCCGACGCAAAAGTGGGAACCGCCGCTCGGATGATCGCCGCTTTCGGCAGAGTGAGTGTTGGCACTCCGGGGAAGCGAAACAGCGTGAATGCGCCCACGAAATCGGCGTATTTTGAAGTGCCCGCCGGCGACCGTCGCACGAGTACGGTAAACCGCGTCAGCCGGGGCGTAGTTCGGGACGCCGACGAAAAAGTGGGAAGCGCAACTCGGATCTTCGCCGTTTTTGCAGGAGTGAGTGGCGGCCCTCCTGCGAGACCAAGAAGCATCGATTCGTGCACGAATTCGGCGCCTTTCGACGTGATCGCCGGCGACCGTCGCTCGAGTAGGGCAAACCGCGTCTGCCGGGGCGGGCTTCGGGACGCCGATGCGAAAGTGGGAAACGCTGCTCGGATGTTCGCCGTTTTTGGCCGAGTGAGTGCTGGCACTCGGGCGAAGCCAAACGGGGCCGATTACGGCACGATATCGGCGTCTTTCGACGTGCCCGGCGGCGACCGTCGCACGAGTACGGTAAACCGCGTCAGCCCGGGCGGAGTTCGGGACGCCGATGCGAAAGTGGAGAACGCCGCTCGGATCTTCGCCGTTTTTGGAGGAGTGAGTGGCGGCACTCCGGAGAAGCCAAGGAGCGCCAATTAGCGCACGATATCGGCGTCTTTCGACGCGCTCGCCGGCGACCGTCGAACGAGTAGGGCAAACCGCGTCTGCCGGGGCGGGGTTTACGACGCCGACGCAAAAGTGGGAACCGCCGCTCGGATGTTGGCCGTTTTTGGCAGAGTGAGTGCTGGCACACCGGCGACGCGAAAGAGCGCGAAAGCGCCCACGAAAGTGGCGTATTTGGACGTGCTTGACGGCGACCGCTGCAGGAGTACGAAAAACCACGTCAGCCGGGGCGAGCGACCCACGGCGGTCTGGGTGCTTATCGCTGCTATTATAGGGGCACCCCGGCAGACGCAGAAAAAAAAAATTTTTTTTCGACCTTCTTTTTTGCTGGTCGAGCTCGGGTAACCCAGGTCGCAATGGGAGCCGCGCACGAAAGCGGCGTCGCGAGACGCGTTCGCGGTCGCTAGTCGCACGAGCTCGGCAACCGCGTCAGCCGGCGCGGAGTTCGGGATGCCGACGGCTAAGTGGGTACCGCTGCTCGGATGTTCGCCGTTTTTGGCCGAGTGAGTGCTGGCACTCCGGCGAAGCGAAACGGGGCCGATTCGGGCACGATATCGGCGTATTTCGACGTGCTCGCCGGCGACCGTCGCACGAGTACGGCAAAGCGCGTCTGCCGGGGCGAGGTTTGCGATGCCGACGAAAAAGTGGGAAGCGCCGCTCGGATCTTCGCCGTTTTTGCAGGAGTGAGTGGCGGCCCTCCTGCGAGACCAAGAAGCATCGACTCGCGCACGATATCGGTGTCTTTCGACGTGCCCGCCGGCCACCGCCGCACGAGTACGGCAAACCGCGTATGCCGGGGCGGGGTTGGCGACGCCGACGCAAAAGTGGGAACCGCCACTAGGATGTTCGCCGTTTTTGGCAGAGTGAGTGCTGGCACACCGGCGACGCGAAAGAGCGCGAAAGCGCCCACGAAAGTGGCGTATTTGGACGTGCTTGACGGCGACCGCTGCAGGAGTACGAAAAACCACGTCAGCCGGGGCGAGCGACCCACGGCGGTCTGGGTGCTTATCGCTGCTATTATAGGGGCACCCCGGCAGACGCAGAAAAAAAAAATTTTTTTCGACCTTCTTTTTTGCTGGTCGAGCTCGGGTAACCCAGGTCGCAATGGGAGCCGCGCACGAAAGCGGCGTCGCGAGACGCGTTCGCGGTCGCTAGTCGCACGAGCTCGGCAACCGCGTCAGCCGGCGCGGAGTTCGGGATGCCGACGGCTAAGTGGGTACCGCTGCTCGGATGTTCGCCGTTTTTGGCCGAGTGAGTGCTGGCACTCCGGCGAAGCGAAACGGGGCCGATTCGGGCACGATATCGGCGTATTTCGACGTGCTCGCCGGCGACCGTCGCACGAGTACGGCAAAGCGCGTCTGCCGGGGCGAGGTTTGCGATGCCGACGAAAAAGTGGGAAGCGCCGCTCGGATCTTCGCCGTTTTTGCAGGAGTGAGTGGCGGCCCTCCTGCGAGACCAAGAAGCATCGACTCGCGCACGATATCGGTGTCTTTCGACGTGCCCGCCGGCCACCGCCGCACGAGTACGGCAAACCGCGTATGCCGGGGCGGGGTTGGCGACGCCGACGCAAAAGTGGGAACCGCCACTAGGATGTTCGCCGTTTTTGGCAGAGTGAGTGCTGGCACTCCGGCGAAGCGAAAGAGCGCGAATGCGCCCACGAAAGTGGCGTGTTTGGACGTGCTTGACGACGACCACCGCAGGAAAACGAAAAACCACGTCAGCCGGGGCGAGCGACCCATGGCGGTCTGGGTGCTTATCGCTGCTATTATAGGGGCACCCCGGCAGACGCAAAAAAAAAAAAAATTTTTTTTCGACATTCTTTCTTGCTCGTCGACCTCGGGTGACCCAGGTCGCAGTGGGAGCCGCGCACGAAAGCGGCGTCGCGAGACGGCTTCGCGGTCGCTAGTCGCACGAGCTCGGCAACCGCGTCTGCCGGGGCGGAGTTCGGGACGCCGACGGCTAAGTGGGAACCGCCGCTCGGATGTTCGCCGTTTGTGGCCGAGTGAGTGCTGGCACTCCGGCGAAGCCAAACGGGGCCGATTCCGGCACGATATCGGCGTCTTTCTACGTGCTCGCCGGCGACCGTCGCACGAGTACGGCAAAGTGCGTCTGCCGGGGCGGGGTTTGCGACGCGTACGCAATAGTGAGAACCGTCGCTCGGATGTTCGTCGTCTTTCGCCGAGCCAGTGCTGGCACTCCGGCGAAGCCGAACGGAGCCGATTCGGGCACGATATCGGCGTCTTTCCACGTGCTCGCCGGCGACCGTCGCACGAGTACGGTAAACCGCGTCAGCCGGGGCGGAGTTCGGGACGCCGATGCGAAAGTGGGAAGCGCCGCTCGGATCTTCGCCGTTTTTGGAGGAGTCAGTGGCGGCACTCCGGTGAAGCCAAGGTGCGCCAATTCGCGCACGATATCGGCGTCTTTCGACGTGCCCGCCGGCCACCGTCGCACGAGTACGGCAAACCGCGTATGCCGGGGCGGGGTTGGCGACGCCGACGCAAAAGTGGGAACCGCCACTAGGATGTTCGCCGTTTTTGGCAGAGTGAGTGCTGGCACACCGGCGACGCGAAAGAGCGCGAAAGCGCCCACGAAAGTGGCGTATTTGGACGTGCTTGACGGCGACCGCTGCAGGAGTACGAAAAACCACGTCAGCCGGGGCGAGCGACCCACGGCGGTCTGGGTGCTTATCGCTGCTATTATAGGGGCACCCCGGCAGACGCAGAAAAAAAAAATTTTTTTTCGACCTTCTTTTTTGCTGGTCGAGCTCGGGTAACCCAGGTCGCAATGGGAGCCGCGCACGAAAGCGGCGTCGCGAGACGCGTTCGCGGTCGCTAGTCGCACGAGCTCGGCAACCGCGTCAGCCGGCGCGGAGTTCGGGATGCCGACGGCTAAGTGGGTACCGCTGCTCGGATGTTCGCCGTTTTTGGCCGAGTGAGTGCTGGCACTCCGGCGAAGCGAAACGGGGCCGATTCGGGCACGATATCGGCGTATTTCGACGTGCTCGCCGGCGACCGTCGCACGAGTACGGCAAAGCGCGTCTGCCGGGGCGAGGTTTGCGATGCCGACGAAAAAGTGGGAAGCGCCGCTCGGATCTTCGCCGTTTTTGCAGGAGTGAGTGGCGGCCCTCCTGCGAGACCAAGAAGCATCGACTCGCGCACGATATCGGTGTCTTTCGACGTGCCCGCCGGCCACCGCCGCACGAGTACGGCAAACCGCGTATGCCGGGGCGGGGTTGGCGACGCCGACGCAAAAGTGGGAACCGCCACTAGGATGTTCGCCGTTTTTGGCAGAGTGAGTGCTGGCACTCCGGCGAAGCGAAAGAGCGCGAATGCGCCCACGAAAGTGGCGTGTTTGGACGTGCTTGACGACGACCACCGCAGGAAAACGAAAAACCACGTCAGCCGGGGCGAGCGACCCATGGCGGTCTGGGTGCTTATCGCTGCTATTATAGGGGCACCCCGGCAGACGCAAAAAAAAAAAAAATTTTTTTTCGACATTCTTTCTTGCTCGTCGACCTCGGGTGACCCAGGTCGCAGTGGGAGCCGCGCACGAAAGCGGCGTCGCGAGACGGCTTCGCGGTCGCTAGTCGCACGAGCTCGGCAACCGCGTCTGCCGGGGCGGAGTTCGGGACGCCGACGGCTAAGTGGGAACCGCCGCTCGGATGTTCGCCGTTTGTGGCCGAGTGAGTGCTGGCACTCCGGCGAAGCCAAACGGGGCCGATTCCGGCACGATATCGGCGTCTTTCTACGTGCTCGCCGGCGACCGTCGCACGAGTACGGCAAAGTGCGTCTGCCGGGGCGGGGTTTGCGACGCGTACGCAATAGTGAGAACCGTCGCTCGGATGTTCGTCGTCTTTCGCCGAGCCAGTGCTGGCACTCCGGCGAAGCCGAACGGAGCCGATTCGGGCACGATATCGGCGTCTTTCCACGTGCTCGCCGGCGACCGTCGCACGAGTACGGTAAACCGCGTCAGCCGGGGCGGAGTTCGGGACGCCGATGCGAAAGTGGGAAGCGCCGCTCGGATCTTCGCCGTTTTTGGAGGAGTCAGTGGCGGCACTCCGGTGAAGCCAAGGTGCGCCAATTCGCGCACGATATCGGCGTCTTTCGACGTGCCCGCCGGCCACCGTCGCACGAGTACGGCAAACCTCGTCTGCCGGGGCGGGGTTTGCGACGCCGACGCAAAAGTGGGAACCGCCGCTCGGATGTTCGCCGTTTTTGGCAGAGTGAGTGCTGGCACTCCGGCGAAGCGAAAGAGCGTGAATGCGCCCACGAAAGTAGCGTATTTGGACGTGCTTGACGGCGACCGCCGCAGGAGTACGAAAAACCACGTCAGCCGGGGCGAGCGACCCACGGCGGTCTGGGTGCTTATCGCTGCTATTATAGGGGCACCCCGGCAGACGCAGAAAGAAAAAAAAAAAAAAATGGGGACATGGCGTGCGTCACCGTGCGGCTTCGCAGCGTTGCCGAAGTCGCCGAGCCCTTCGACTGAGCCGAACGGCGGACAGGGAACGTTGGTCGGCCGTTCTAACCTGTCGGTGCCACGCCGAGACGTCGTTAAGGAAAACCGCGTCGTGGGCCTCTACGACGCCGTCGAGTCGTTGTACGTTTGGTGTCCAGCGTGTCGGCGGCGAGTAGCGGACACGTCGTTCACGACTTCGGTCTTTCGCAGTCGACGCGAACTTGCGGAGAGTCGTGGTGCCTCACGTTTTCGGCAGAAACCGCGGCGGAATTTTCCCGTGCGTGCGCGCACGACCTCGGTGCTGTGCCGTCAGCGTAGTGTTGCACAAACTCGTGGCCTACCCAAGGTGCGGTACGTTTGCGGCCGTATCCTCGGTGGGAATTTCGTGAGTAGGGTCGCAAATTCTACGACCTCGGCGGGTTTGAGAGCGACGTAGACTTGTGGCACGCTCAACGTGCCACACGTTTCGGGGCACACCCGCGGTGAAATTTTCTCGAGTACGCTCGTATTAGTGCCCAAGGAGGTCTGGGTACTTATCGCTGCTATTATGTGGGGGTTCTCGTGAGCGGCGTACGCGAAAGCGACCGGGTGTCTGATATGCGGCGGGCTTCGGCCTCGTCAAGCGTGTCCTCGGGTCTGCTCCAGGGGAATCCACGGCAGTCGTCTGCAGCCTCATCCGCTTGATGCGTTAGGGGCTGGTTGTCGGACGGTGCCGTTTTACCACGATATCGAGGTGTGTTCCGTGTCGTCCTCGGGCGATTCAGATGCGAAAGCGCCGAAGACGCGGGCGTGACCCGTCGTCTGGCGGCTTTGCAGTCTCGGCTCCGTTGCTAGTTCCGGCCGGTCCACCGACAGTGCAGCGGGCTTGGGCAACCCGCACGGCGCGACCGAGTCGATGCAACGAAAAAGAGCGAGCATGAACGTGCTTCTTGCCGCACGGCTCCCACTCGTCTTTCGGGAAGGTTGTGCCGTAGCGAGCTCGAACGCCGTCATCTCGGAGTGCAAAATAAGCGTGTTGGGGCGCCTGAAGGTGGCCTCCGCCGCACACAGACTGCGTCCGGCCCGCCGAAGGCGAGGACGGACGCGCAGTCGAACGATTACCTGGTTGATCCTGCCAGTAATCATATGCTTGTCTCAAAGATTAAGCCATGCATGTCTAAGTACATGCCGAAATAAGGCGAAACCGCGAATGGCTCATTAAATCAGTTATGGTTCCTTAGATCGTTTCTTCCTACTTGGATAACTGTGGCAATTCTAGAGCTAATACATGCAGTGAGCCTGGAGCCCTTTGGGTAACGGGTGCTTTTATTAGACCAAGATCGATCGGGTTTCGGCCCGTATTGTGTGGTGACTCTGGATAACTTTGTGCTGATCGCATGGCCACGAGCCGGCGACGTTTCTTTCAAGTGTCTGCCTTATCAACTTTCGATGGTAGGTTACTTGCTTACCATGGTTGTTACGGGTAACGGAGAATCAGGGTTCGATTCCGGAGAGGGAGCCTGAGAAACGGCTACCACATCCAAGGAAGGCAGCAGGCGCGCAAATTACCCACTCCCGGCACGGGGAGGTAGTGACGAAAAATAACAATACGGGACTCTTTTGAGGCCCCGTAATTGAAATGAGTACACTCTAAATCCTTTAACGAGGATCAATTGGAGGGCAAGTCTGGTGCCAGCAGCCGCGGTAATTCCAGCTCCAATAGCGTATACTAAAGCTGCTGCGGTTAAAAAGCTCGTAGTTGGATCTCAGTTCCAGACGAGTAGTGCATCTACCCGATGCGACGGCTCGGACTGAACATCATGCCGGTTCTTTCTTGGTGCACTTCATTGTGTGCCTCGAGATGGCCGGTGCTTTTACTTTGAAAAAATTAGAGTGCTCAACGCAGGCGAGTCGCCTGAATAAACTTGCATGGAATAATAGAACAAGACCTCGTTTCTGTTCTGTTGGTTTTTGGAATACGAGGTAATGATTAAGAGGGACGGACGGGGGCATTCGTATTGCGGCGCTAGAGGTGAAATTCTTGGACCGTCGCAAGACGAACTACTGCGAAAGCATTTGCCAAGAATGTTTTCATTGATCAAGAACGAAAGTCAGAGGTTCGAAGGCGATCAGATACCGCCCTAGTTCTGACCATAAACGATGCCAACCAGCGATCCGCCTGAGTTACTCAAATGACTCGGCGGGCAGCTTCCGGGAAACCAAAGTATTTGGGTTCCGGGGGAAGTATGGTTGCAAAGCTGAAACTTAAAGGAATTGACGGAAGGGCACCACCAGGAGTGGAGCCTGCGGCTTAATTTGACTCAACACGGGAAAACTTACCCGGCCCGGACACTGGGAGGATTGACAGATTGAGAGCTCTTTCTTGATTCGGTGGATGGTGGTGCATGGCCGTTCTTAGTTGGTGGAGCGATTTGTCTGGTTAATTCCGATAACGAACGAGACTCTAGCCTATTAAATAGGTGCGGGGTTCCCAGCACCTTACAACCTTCTTAGAGGGACAAGCGGCTCCTAGCCGCACGAAACAGAGCAATAACAGGTCTGTGATGCCCTTAGATGTCCGGGGCCGCACGCGCGCTACACTGAAGGAAGCAGCGTGTCTTTATCCCTGTCTGAAAAGACTGGGTAACCCGTGGAACTTCTTTCGTGATTGGGATAGGGGCTTGCAATTGTTCCCCTTGAACGAGGAATTCCCAGTAAGCGCGAGTCATAAGCTCGCGTTGATTACGTCCCTGCCCTTTGTACACACCGCCCGTCGCTACTACCGATTGAATGATTTAGTGAGGTCTTCGGACCGATGTCCGGCGCGGCCTTTCGGTTGCGCCGGTCTGTTGGAAAGATGACCAAACTTGATCATTTAGAGGAAGTAAAAGTCGTAACAAGGTTTCCGTAGGTGAACCTGCGGAAGGATCATTAACGGATTGTGAAGGGTGAGCGCCTCAGCTGCGTCTGCGCCCGACACTTTCTGCCGCTGACCCCGTTTGGACGCGGGGTCGGCTTTTCCCCACGGGGCTGCCTGAATGTGGAGCGGCACCCCGTGACAAATTGTTGCGCCCAGCGGACGCCAACACCGCGACCTTGGACGGTCGGCCAGGTGGCGGACGCGGGTACAAACGGCGCAACGCACTCATAGGTCGGCTTTCGACCCGCCACTGCACCGTGGCTCGAAGCGCTCGAAATGCGCGACCCGACCGCTGCGGGACCGCCTAGTACTGTAAACAGGAGCGGCGGAGCGCGAACGGCGAGTCGTGGTTACGTCGGTAGAAGGCGAGGCTGCGCGTTCCCGAAACGCCAGCCGAGTGCCCTCCCGACCGTTCGAGCGTGCAAGAACGAGACCCGACAATCGCGCGGCGACTGCCAAGTACGAGAGGAACGGCACAAGCGTCGGCGGTCGGTCAAGGAACTGGCGATGTGACGGGTCCGCTGTGCACCAGTGCATACCGTCCCGCCGTCCGCGGCAAGCGCCTCCGCGTCCTCGGGTGACGGAGGCTGCCGGTCGGTTCTTGCAGGCGAGGGATCTCGCTGGCACCGGTTCGCGTTGACGCGCGGCCGGTCATGGCACGGCGATGCGACGGCCGAGGTGCGCAGTACTCGATGGAGGAACCGCACGCTCCGATGACCGTCCCGCCCTCCGCGGCGTATGCGTACCGACCGTAATGGTTGCAGCAGCGCCGGCCGGCTTTTGAATTCGCCACACGAAACACGGTGCGAGATCGCGGTTAGGGGAGCGTCGACGTTGCCAGGCGTTTTGCTTGCTGCCGAGGGAAAGGCGGCACGGCCACGTCGCGCTCGTCGCGATTAGCGGGTCTGCGCGCTTTGGGAAGGTGCCGCAACGACTTGCCGAAAGAGGAAGCACGGAAGAACGAGGGACTTGGACGTCCCGACAATTGAACGCACTTGCGGCCAGGCCCTTGCTGGCTTCGTTCTTCCGCCTCGAGTAGGCTCGTACGCGGCTCCGGCGCCGAAAGTGGTCCTTGGCACCGACTTCGGTGGACGTGGGAAGTGCCGCGCAAGTACGGCGCGCCTGGCTCCACCTGTTGGCTAAAGTAGGCAGCCGGATCGGCATTTTGGTGTGCGGTGGCAAACCGTGGATGCGAAAAAAGCTTGTGCGATTTCGTGGAACAAAAAGCGGGGGTCCCCCTTTTTATGCGGAGGAGACCGACCCGCCTGCCGTGGTGAACCGCGACGC
>NW_027464671.1:62500-75000 GCF_043290135.1 Rhipicephalus microplus
GGGCTCGAGACAAAGCTCGACCCTAAACCGCGCCAAGTACGGAGGGAACAGCGCGGCTAAGGGCTCGAAACAAACCCTGAACCGCGCCAAGTACGAAAGGAACGGCGCGCAGTAGGGGTTTAAAACAAAGCTGGTCCCAAAATCGCGCCAAGTACGAAAGGAACAGCGCGGTCGAGACTCGGAAGAAAAAGCTTTCAAAGTGTCGTAGCACGATGCACACTGCTGTTCGTGTGGAACAAACGTGACTACCGTGCTGTACGGTGGAGTTCTGTGCGCAAAAGCGGCGCGTGTGTTTCTAAGCACCACAGCGTTGTGTCAAAAAAGAGGTGCCTGAGAGAAACGCATGCGACTGCCGTGCTTTGCGGCATAGCACCGTGCGCAAAAACGGTGCGCATGCAAGAGGTGTCAGAGCTAGCGAACTTGTGCCACGAGCAACAGGTCACTAAAAGCCTATAGATGACGGTGTTGGAGGAAAAGAAAAATATCGAGAAAGCACTGCGGTGTGCCGTGCGTAGGGACGGGCGCGCGTGCCACATGCCGCCGAAATATGGGTGTCGGAGAAAACAGAGTGCCGCGCGTAACGAGGGGCGCGCGTGTTACAGAGAGATATGCCCAAACGCATGAAAGTGTACGCAGGTGTCCTAAGGCAGTTTTTTTTTTTTTTTTCCTCATTTTGATGTCGCCCCGGCTGACGCGGTTTTCGTTTTTCCGTGCCGCCCCGGCTGACGCAGTTTTTGCGCCGCCCCGGCTGACGCGGTTTTCGCGCCGCCCCGGCTGACGCGGTTTTCGCGCCGCCCCGGCTGACGCGGTTTTTGCGTCGCCCCGGCTGACGCGGTTCGGACTTTGCACTTTTTGGCTCACCCCGGCTGGCGGCCCACTCACTCGATCGCCAGGTCTGTTTGCCCCGGTGGTTCCACCGCCAGGCTTAAGCGCGAACTTTTTTTGTTTGTTTTCTTTTGATTAAGCGCAAGCTTTTTTCTTTGTTTTCTTTTGATTAAGCGCGGGCTTTTTTCTTTGTTTTTTTTTTTATTTCGCCCCGGCAGACGCGGTTTTCGCGCCGCCCCGGCTGACGCGGTTTCGTGCCGCCCCGGCAGACGCAGTTCGGACTTAGCACTTTTCGGCTGTGCCTGGCTGGCGGCCCACTCACTCGATCGCCATGTCTGTTTGCCACAGTTTTCCCGGTGGTGCCGCACCCGGGCTCGCCCCGGCTGACGCAGTTTTCGCGCCGCCCCGGCTGACGCGGTTTCGTGCCGCCCCGGCAGACGCGGTTTTCGCGCCGCCCCGGCTGACGCGGTTTCGTGCCGCCCCGGCAGACGCAGTTCGGACTTAGCACTTTTCGGCTGTGCCTGGCTGGCGGCCCACTCACTCAATCGCCATGTCTGTTTGCCACAGTTTTCCCGGTGGTGCCGCACCCGGGCTCGCCCCGGCTGACGCAGTTTTCGCGCCGCCCCGGCTGACGCGGTTTCGTGCCGCCCCGGCAGACGCGGTTTTCGCGCCGCCCCGGCTGACGCGGTTTCGTGCCGCCCCGGCAGACGCAGTTCGGACTTAGCACTTTTCGGCTGTGCCTGGCTGGCGGCCCACTCACTCGATCGCCATGTCTGTTTGCCACAGTTTTCCCGGTGGTGCCGCACCCGGGCTCGCCCCGGCAGACGCGTTTTTTTTTTTCTTTCGCCCCGGCTGACGCAGTTTTCGCGCCGCCCCGGCTGACGCGGTTTCGTGCCGCCCCGGCAGACGCGGTTTTTTGCGCCGCCCCGGCTGACGCGGTTTTTGCCGCCCCGGCTGACGCAGTTCGGACTTAGCACTTTTCGGCTGTGCCTGGCTGGCGGCCCACTCACTCGATCGCCATGTCTGTTTGCCACAGTTTTCCCGGTGGTGCCGCACCCGGGCTCGCCCCGGCTGACGCAGTTTTCGCGCCGCCCCGGCTGACGCGGTTTCGTGCCGCCCCGGCAGACGCGGTTTTCGCGCCGCCCCGGCTGACGCGGTTTCGTGCCGCCCCGGCAGACGCAGTTCGGACTTAGCACTTTTCGGCTGTGCCTGGCTGGCGGCCCACTCACTCGATCGCCATGTCTGTTTGCCACAGTTTTCCCGGTGGTGCCGCACCCGGGCTCGCCCCGGCTGACGCAGTTTTCGCGCCGCCCCGGCTGACGCGGTTTCGTGCCGCCCCGGCAGACGCGGTTTTCGCGCCGCCCCGGCTGACGCGGTTTCGTGCCGCCCCGGCAGACGCAGTTCGGACTTAGCACTTTTCGGCTGTGCCTGGCTGGCGGCCCACTCACTCGATCGCCATGTCTGTTTGCCACAGTTTTCCCGGTGGTGCCGCACCCGGGCTCGCCCCGGCAGACGCGTTTTTTTTTTTCTTTCGCCCCGGCTGACGCAGTTTTCGCGCCGCCCCGGCTGACGCGGTTTCGTGCCGCCCCGGCAGACGCGGTTTTTTTGCGCCGCCCCGGCTGACGCGGTTTTTGCCGCCCCGGCTGACGCAGTTCGGACTTGGCACTTTTTGGCTGAGCCTGGCTGGTGGCCCACTCACTCGATCGCCATGTCTGTTAGCCACAGTTTTCCCGGTGGTGCCGCACCCGGGCTCGCCCCGGCTGACGCAGTTTTCGCGCCGCCCCGGCAGACGCGGTTTTCGCGCCGCCCCGGCTGACGCGGTTTTTGCCGCCCCGGCTGACGCAGTTCGGACTTGGCACTTTTTGGGCTGAGCCTGGCTGGCGGCCCACTCACTCGATCGCCATGTCTGTTTGCCACAGTCTTCCCGGTGGTGCCGCACCCGGGCTCGCCCCGGCAGACGCGTTTTTTTTTTCTTTCGCCCCGGCAGACGTGGTTCCCCCCCCCCTTTTCGCTCGCCCCGGCTGACGAGGTTTTCGCGCCGCCCCGGCTGACGCAGTTTTCGCGCCGCCCCGGCTGACGCGGTTTCGTGCCGCCCCGGCTGACGCGGTTTTCGCGCCGCCCCGGCTGACGCGGTTTTTGCGTCGCCCCGGCTGACACGGTTCGGACTTTGCACTTTTCGGCTGTGCCTGGCTGGCGGCCCACTCACTCGATCGCCATGTCTGTTTGCCACAGTTTTCCCGGTGGTGCCGCACCCGGGCTTGCCCCGGCAGACGCGTTTTTTTTTTCTTTTCGCCCCGGCTGACGCAGTTTTCGCCCCGCCCCGGCTGACGCGGTTTCGTGCCGCCCCGGCAGACGCGGTTTTTTGCGCCGCCCCGGCTGACGCGGTTTTTGCCGCCCCGGCTGACGCAGTTCGGACTTTGCACTTTTTGGCTGAGCCTGGCTGGCGGCCCACTCACTCGATCGCCATGTCTGTTTGCCACAGTTTTCCCGGTGGTGCCGCACCCGGGCTCGCCCCGGCAGACGCGTTTTTTTTTTTCCTTCGCCCCGGCAGACGTGGTTCCCCCCCCCCCCCCCCCCTCCGTCTTTCTTTTTGTTTTTTTTTTCGCCGCGGCTGAAGTGGATTTTTCGGTGCCTCGACGCCCCGGTAGTCGCGGTTTTTCCGTTTCCGCACGGCCCCGGCTGACGCTGCTCGGTCACAGTCGCCTTTTGTGAGGATTGCAGACTTCTTGAGCGCGGGTGTTTTTTTTTGTTGTTGTTGTTGTTTTATTACGCATTCGCTCCAGCAGACGCTGTTTAGACTTTTTGTTTCCTCTTTTATCCTGCGACGAGGTGACGAGGTTTATTCGGTGCCCCGCCGCCCCGGCTGAAGTGATTTTTCCTGTCCCGTGCCGCCCCGGCTGACGCGGTTGGGACTTCGCGTTTGTTCGGCCGCCACGGGTTTTGGCGCACTCGCTCGGTTGCTTGTTGTTGCCACTTGTTGCGAACCCAGGTTTCTTGAGCGAGCGCGGGCGTTTTTTCTTCCTTTCTTTCTTTGTTCTATGTGTTAGCGAATCGGCCTTTAATATCACACGAGGACTCACAACCAACAATTTTCAGTTTGAAGTGTAAAAAATCTGCAGGTGTTGACGTAACTGACTTGCCCCGTACCCTTGAGTACATCCATGAAGTTCTCGTAGTACTACTAAATCGCATTATTCCAAGTGGAGAAATTCCCATAAACTTGCAAACCTCTACACGAAAATCGGTGCGCGTGATAAAGTTGAAAATTATCGTCCGATATCAAATGTGCCTTCTATAACACAAATTCTAGGAAAAAAAAAAAAAACACTTGTTCGCCGTTTTCTGCGCCGTGACTGGCAGCACTCCGGCGAAGCGAAACGGGGTCGATTCGAGCACGATATCGGCGTCTTTCGACGTGCTCGCCGGCGACCGTCGCACGAGTACGTCGCACGAGCGCGTCTGCCGGGGCGCCGTTTGCGAAGCCGACGCAAAAGTGGGAACCGCCGCTCGGATGATCGCCGCTTTCGGCAGAGTGAGTGTTGGCACTCCGGGGAAGCGAAACAGCGTGAATGCGCCCACGAAATCGGCGTATTTTGAAGTGCCCGCCGGCGACCGTCGCACGAGTACGGTAAACCGCGTCAGCCGGGGCGTAGTTCGGGACGCCGACGAAAAAGTGGGAAGCGCAACTCGGATCTTCGCCGTTTTTGCAGGAGTGAGTGGCGGCCCTCCTGCGAGACCAAGAAGCATCGATTCGTGCACGAATTCGGCGCCTTTCGACGTGATCGCCGGCGACCGTCGCTCGAGTAGGGCAAACCGCGTCTGCCGGGGCGGGCTTCGGGACGCCGATGCGAAAGTGGGAAACGCTGCTCGGATGTTCGCCGTTTTTGGCCGAGTGAGTGCTGGCACTCGGGCGAAGCCAAACGGGGCCGATTACGGCACGATATCGGCGTCTTTCGACGTGCCCGGCGGCGACCGTCGCACGAGTACGGTAAACCGCGTCAGCCCGGGCGGAGTTCGGGACGCCGATGCGAAAGTGGAGAACGCCGCTCGGATCTTCGCCGTTTTTGGAGGAGTGAGTGGCGGCACTCCGGAGAAGCCAAGGAGCGCCAATTAGCGCACGATATCGGCGTCTTTCGACGCGCTCGCCGGCGACCGTCGAACGAGTAGGGCAAACCGCGTCTGCCGGGGCGGGGTTTACGACGCCGACGCAAAAGTGGGAACCGCCGCTCGGATGTTGGCCGTTTTTGGCAGAGTGAGTGCTGGCACACCGGCGACGCGAAAGAGCGCGAAAGCGCCCACGAAAGTGGCGTATTTGGACGTGCTTGACGGCGACCGCTGCAGGAGTACGAAAAACCACGTCAGCCGGGGCGAGCGACCCACGGCGGTCTGGGTGCTTATCGCTGCTATTATAGGGGCACCCCGGCAGACGCAGAAAAAAAAAATTTTTTTTCGACCTTCTTTTTTGCTGGTCGAGCTCGGGTAACCCAGGTCGCAATGGGAGCCGCGCACGAAAGCGGCGTCGCGAGACGCGTTCGCGGTCGCTAGTCGCACGAGCTCGGCAACCGCGTCAGCCGGCGCGGAGTTCGGGATGCCGACGGCTAAGTGGGTACCGCTGCTCGGATGTTCGCCGTTTTTGGCCGAGTGAGTGCTGGCACTCCGGCGAAGCGAAACGGGGCCGATTCGGGCACGATATCGGCGTATTTCGACGTGCTCGCCGGCGACCGTCGCACGAGTACGGCAAAGCGCGTCTGCCGGGGCGAGGTTTGCGATGCCGACGAAAAAGTGGGAAGCGCCGCTCGGATCTTCGCCGTTTTTGCAGGAGTGAGTGGCGGCCCTCCTGCGAGACCAAGAAGCATCGACTCGCGCACGATATCGGTGTCTTTCGACGTGCCCGCCGGCCACCGCCGCACGAGTACGGCAAACCGCGTATGCCGGGGCGGGGTTGGCGACGCCGACGCAAAAGTGGGAACCGCCACTAGGATGTTCGCCGTTTTTGGCAGAGTGAGTGCTGGCACACCGGCGACGCGAAAGAGCGCGAAAGCGCCCACGAAAGTGGCGTATTTGGACGTGCTTGACGGCGACCGCTGCAGGAGTACGAAAAACCACGTCAGCCGGGGCGAGCGACCCACGGCGGTCTGGGTGCTTATCGCTGCTATTATAGGGGCACCCCGGCAGACGCAGAAAAAAAAAATTTTTTTTCGACCTTCTTTTTTGCTGGTCGAGCTCGGGTAACCCAGGTCGCAATGGGAGCCGCGCACGAAAGCGGCGTCGCGAGACGCGTTCGCGGTCGCTAGTCGCACGAGCTCGGCAACCGCGTCAGCCGGCGCGGAGTTCGGGATGCCGACGGCTAAGTGGGTACCGCTGCTCGGATGTTCGCCGTTTTTGGCCGAGTGAGTGCTGGCACTCCGGCGAAGCGAAACGGGGCCGATTCGGGCACGATATCGGCGTATTTCGACGTGCTCGCCGGCGACCGTCGCACGAGTACGGCAAAGTGCGTCTGCCGGGGCGGGGTTTGCGACGCGTACGCAATAGTGAGAACCGTCGCTCGGATGTTCGTCGTCTTTCGCCGAGCCAGTGCTGGCACTCCGGCGAAGCCGAACGGAGCCGATTCGGGCACGATATCGGCGTCTTTCCACGTGCTCGCCGGCGACCGTCGCACGAGTACGGTAAACCGCGTCAGCCGGGGCGGAGTTCGGGACGCCGATGCGAAAGTGGGAAGCGCCGCTCGGATCTTCGCCGTTTTTGGAGGAGTCAGTGGCGGCACTCCGGTGAAGCCAAGGTGCGCCAATTCGCGCACGATATCGGCGTCTTTCGACGTGCCCGCCGGCCACCGTCGCACGAGTACGGCAAACCTCGTCTGCCGGGGCGGGGTTTGCGACGCCGACGCAAAAGTGGGAACCGCCGCTCGGATGTTCGCCGTTTTTGGCAGAGTGAGTGCTGGCACTCCGGCGAAGCGAAAGAGCGTGAATGCGCCCACGAAAGTAGCGTATTTGGACGTGCTTGACGGCGACCGCCGCAGGAGTACGAAAAACCACGTCAGCCGGGGCGAGCGACCCACGGCGGTCTGGGTGCTTATCGCTGCTATTATAGGGGCACCCCGGCAGACGCAGAAAGAAAAAAAAAAAATGGGGACATGGCGTGCGTCACCGTGCGGCTTCGCAGCGTTGCCGAAGTCGCCGAGCCCTTCGACTGAGCCGAACGGCGGACAGGGAACGTTGGTCGGCCGTTCTAACCTGTCGGTGCCACGCCGAGACGTCGTTAAGGAAAACCGCGTCGTGGGCCTCTACGACGCCGTCGAGTCGTTGTACGTTTGGTGTCCAGCGTGTCGGCGGCGAGTAGCGGACACGTCGTTCACGACTTCGGTCTTTCGCAGTCGACGCGAACTTGCGGAGAGTCGTGGTGCCTCACGTTTTCGGCAGAAACCGCGGCGGAATTTTCCCGTGCGTGCGCGCACGACCTCGGTGCTGTGCCGTCAGCGTAGTGTTGCACAAACTCGTGGCCTACCCAAGGTGCGGTACGTTTGCGGCCGTATCCTCGGTGGGAATTTCGTGAGTAGGGTCGCAAATTCTACGACCTCGGCGGGTTTGAGAGCGACGTAGACTTGTGGCACGCTCAACGTGCCACACGTTTCGGGGCACACCCGCGGTGAAATTTTCTCGAGTACGCTCGTATTAGTGCCCAAGGAGGTCTGGGTACTTATCGCTGCTATTATGTGGGGGTTCTCGTGAGCGGCGTACGCGAAAGCGACCGGGTGTCTGATATGCGGCGGGCTTCGGCCTCGTCAAGCGTGTCCTCGGGTCTGCTCCAGGGGAATCCACGGCAGTCGTCTGCAGCCTCATCCGCTTGATGCGTTAGGGGCTGGTTGTCGGACGGTGCCGTTTTACCACGATATCGAGGTGTGTTCCGTGTCGTCCTCGGGCGATTCAGATGCGAAAGCGCCGAAGACGCGGGCGTGACCCGTCGTCTGGCGGCTTTGCAGTCTCGGCTCCGTTGCTAGTTCCGGCCGGTCCACCGACAGTGCAGCGGGCTTGGGCAACCCGCACGGCGCGACCGAGTCGATGCAACGAAAAAGAGCGAGCATGAACGTGCTTCTTGCCGCACGGCTCCCACTCGTCTTTCGGGAAGGTTGTGCCGTAGCGAGCTCGAACGCCGTCATCTCGGAGTGCAAAATAAGCGTGTTGGGGCGCCTGAAGGTGGCCTCCGCCGCACACAGACTGCGTCCGGCCCGCCGAAGGCGAGGACGGACGCGCAGTCGAACGATTACCTGGTTGATCCTGCCAGTAATCATATGCTTGTCTCAAAGATTAAGCCATGCATGTCTAAGTACATGCCGAAATAAGGCGAAACCGCGAATGGCTCATTAAATCAGTTATGGTTCCTTAGATCGTTTCTTCCTACTTGGATAACTGTGGCAATTCTAGAGCTAATACATGCAGTGAGCCTGGAGCCCTTTGGGTAACGGGTGCTTTTATTAGACCAAGATCGATCGGGTTTCGGCCCGTATTGTGTGGTGACTCTGGATAACTTTGTGCTGATCGCATGGCCACGAGCCGGCGACGTTTCTTTCAAGTGTCTGCCTTATCAACTTTCGATGGTAGGTTACTTGCTTACCATGGTTGTTACGGGTAACGGAGAATCAGGGTTCGATTCCGGAGAGGGAGCCTGAGAAACGGCTACCACATCCAAGGAAGGCAGCAGGCGCGCAAATTACCCACTCCCGGCACGGGGAGGTAGTGACGAAAAATAACAATACGGGACTCTTTTGAGGCCCCGTAATTGAAATGAGTACACTCTAAATCTTTTAACGAGGATCAATTGGAGGGCAAGTCTGGTGCCAGCAGCCGCGGTAATTCCAGCTCCAATAGCGTATACTAAAGCTGCTGCGGTTAAAAAGCTCGTAGTTGGATCTCAGTTCCAGACGAGTAGTGCATCTACCCGATGCGACGGCTCGGACTGAACATCATGCCGGTTCTTTCTTGGTGCACTTCATTGTGTGCCTCGAGATGGCCGGTGCTTTTACTTTGAAAAAATTAGAGTGCTCAACGCAGGCGAGTCGCCTGAATAAACTTGCATGGAATAATAGAACAAGACCTCGTTTCTGTTCTGTTGGTTTTTGGAATACGAGGTAATGATTAAGAGGGACGGACGGGGGCATTCGTATTGCGGCGCTAGAGGTGAAATTCTTGGACCGTCGCAAGACGAACTACTGCGAAAGCATTTGCCAAGAATGTTTTCATTGATCAAGAACGAAAGTCAGAGGTTCGAAGGCGATCAGATACCGCCCTAGTTCTGACCATAAACGATGCCAACCAGCGATCCGCCTGAGTTACTCAAATGACTCGGCGGGCAGCTTCCGGGAAACCAAAGTATTTGGGTTCCGGGGGAAGTATGGTTGCAAAGCTGAAACTTAAAGGAATTGACGGAAGGGCACCACCAGGAGTGGAGCCTGCGGCTTAATTTGACTCAACACGGGAAAACTTACCCGGCCCGGACACTGGGAGGATTGACAGATTGAGAGCTCTTTCTTGATTCGGTGGATGGTGGTGCATGGCCGTTCTTAGTTGGTGGAGCGATTTGTCTGGTTAATTCCGATAACGAACGAGACTCTAGCCTATTAAATAGGTGCGGGGTTCCCAGCACCTTACAACCTTCTTAGAGGGACAAGCGGCTCCTAGCCGCACGAAACAGAGCAATAACAGGTCTGTGATGCCCTTAGATGTCCGGGGCCGCACGCGCGCTACACTGAAGGAAGCAGCGTGTCTTTATCCCTGTCTGAAAAGACTGGGTAACCCGTGGAACTTCTTTCGTGATTGGGATAGGGGCTTGCAATTGTTCCCCTTGAACGAGGAATTCCCAGTAAGCGCGAGTCATAAGCTCGCGTTGATTACGTCCCTGCCCTTTGTACACACCGCCCGTCGCTACTACCGATTGAATGATTTAGTGAGGTCTTCGGACCGATGTCCGGCGCGGCCTTTCGGTTGCGCCGGTCTGTTGGAAAGATGACCAAACTTGATCATTTAGAGGAAGTAAAAGTCGTAACAAGGTTTCCGTAGGTGAACCTGCGGAAGGATCATTAACGGATTGTGAAGGGTGAGCGCCTCAGCTGCGTCTGCGCCCGACACTTTCTGCCGCTGACCCCGTTTGGACGCGGGGTCGGCTTTTCCCCACGGGGCTGCCTGAATGTGGAGCGGCACCCCGTGACAAATTGTTGCGCCCAGCGGACGCCAACACCGCGACCTTGGACGGTCGGCCAGGTGGCGGACGCGGGTACAAACGGCGCAACGCACTCATAGGTCGGCTTTCGACCCGCCACTGCACCGTGGCTCGAAGCGCTCGAAATGCGCGACCCGACCGCTGCGGGACCGCCTAGTACTGTAAACAGGAGCGGCGGAGCGCGAACGGCGAGTCGTGGTTACGTCGGTAGAAGGCGAGGCTGCGCGTTCCCGAAACGCCAGCCGAGTGCCCTCCCGACCGTTCGAGCGTGCAAGAACGAGACCCGACAATCGCGCGGCGACTGCCAAGTACGAGAGGAACGGCACAAGCGTCGGCGGTCGGTCAAGGAACTGGCGATGTGACGGGTCCGCTGTGCACCAGTGCATACCGTCCCGCCGTCCGCGGCAAGCGCCTCCGCGTCCTCGGGTGACGGAGGCTGCCGGTCGGTTCTTGCAGGCGAGGGATCTCGCTGGCACCGGTTCGCGTTGACGCGCGGCCGGTCATGGCACGGCGATGCGACGGCCGAGGTGCGCAGTACTCGATGGAGGAACCGCACGCTCCGATGACCGTCCCGCCCTCCGCGGCGTATGCGTACCGACCGTAATGGTTGCAGCAGCGCCGGCCGGCTTTTGAGTTCGCCACACGAAACACGGTGCGAGATCGCGGTTAGGGGAGCGTCGACGTTGCCAGGCGTTTTGCTTGCTGCCGAGGGAAAGGCGGCACGGCCACGTCGCGCTCGTCGCGATTAGCGGGTCTGCGCGCTTTGGGAAGGTGCCGCAACGACTTGCCGAAAGAGGAAGCACGGAAGAACGAGGGACTTGGACGTCCCGACAATTGAACGCACTTGCGGCCAGGCCCTTGCTGGCTTCGTTCTTCCGCCTCGAGTAGGCTCGTACGCGGCTCCGGCGCCGAAAGTGGTCCTTGGCACCGACTTCGGTGGACGTGGGAAGTGCCGCGCAAGTACGGCGCGCCTGGCTCCACCTGTTGGCTAAAGTAGGCAGCCGGATCGGAATTTTGGTGTGCGGTGGCAAACCGTGGATGCGAAAAAAGCTTGTGCGATTTCGTGGAACAAAAAGCGGGGGTCCCCCTTTTTATGCGGAGGAGACCGACCCGCCTGCCGTGGTGAACCGCGACGCCACGGTAAAAACGGGAGAGGCTTGTCGATGGGACCGTGCATCCCGCGCTCCACGGAGGCCGGGAGGCGGCCGCCCGAGGAAATGTGTAGCCGTCGAGGCCCGCATCTGCGTGCACTCTTATCCAAATGGGTGTACCGCAGGCATTTTCTGGTTAGGCGGGCCAATGAGAGCGAGCACACAACGATACCTACGGGTCTGGCTTGGAGAACCGGCTTCGACGCCTCCCGAGTATTTATAGAGGGGTGGACCACGAAAGCACTCGCAAGTAGCGAAAGCGAAACGCCGTCCGAAACACACCGTTTGCTCGATTTGCGGCAGCCGAAAAAGGCGCGGCAGAGTTTTGGAGTCCAAGCGTGCGCTGAAAAGCGCCCTTCTTGGCCACTGTTTGGCCGAGTGCCAGAAACGTTTGGTTTTGACTGTACGGAATTGAACAAACACTTTTTCACGACTCTAAGCGGTGGATCACTCGGTTCTCGGGTCGATGAAGAACGCAGCCAGCTGCGAGACTTGGTGTGAATTGCAGGACACACTGAGCACTGATTCTTTGAACGCACATTGCGGCCTTGGGTCTTCCCTTGGCTTCGTCTGTCTGAGGGTCGGATCACATATCAAGAGAGCCTTCGGCGCACAAGGGAACGTGAGCCGTCGACTCGTTTTGACCGCGTCGGCAACACGGACAGCACGCTGAACACCTCACAGCGAGCGCCAACAGCGGCCACTCAAGGGCGAGACGGTGGCGACCGTCGTGCCAGAGCCCAACCGAAACGGGGGCGACCGACTGCATTGAGGATGTGGCACCTCGTTGAGACCGCCGCAGGACTTCGAGTCGGAAGGAAGCCTGCAGGGAAAGTGCGGTCGAGGTTGCGTACTCCTCTCTGCGACCGGGCGCGCAAGAGCTGCGAGAGCCACGGACGCGCAACTTTAACGCACGGTAAACACGAGGAGCGAAAGCCGGCCAGCAAAGCTTCTCCAGCCGTGCGCAAAGTGCGCGAGATCGCAGCCTTGCGTTGCGCTTGTTGCCCTCGAAGTAAGCAGGGTGTCCCGTAGACCGGGCGCTCGAACACGCTGCGGGGCCGTGCCTCCTCCAGGCTTTGCCGCGCGAACAGGGAACGTTCGCGCGCAAAGCGCAGGGAGGTGAGGAGGCTGCGCCCGACGTTTGCGGTTCGCTGCGTACGCGGTTGATGCGGAGAGCACGGCGCGACGACTTGCCGCGAAGCGGAAAAAGTCTCCCGCACGAGTTGGCGAAACGTTGGCGAAGCTTAAGGCGTTCTCGTCGTAGTCCGCCGTCGGTCTAAGTGCTTCGCAGTTCCCGTCCCGTTCAAAAAA
>NW_027464671.1:82500-92500 GCF_043290135.1 Rhipicephalus microplus
CCCGGGCTCGCCCCGGCAGACGCGTTTTTTTTTTTCTTTCGCCCCGGCTGACGCAGTTTTCGCGCCGCCCCGGCTGACGCGGTTTCTTGCCGCCCCGGCAGACGCGGTTTTTTTGCGCCGCCCCGGCTGACGCGGTTTTTGCCGCCCCGGCTGACGCAGTTCGGACTTGGCACTTTTTGGCTGAGCCTGGCTGGTGGCCCACTCACTCGATCGCCATGTCTGTTAGCCACAGTTTTCCCGGTGGTGCCGCACCCGGGCTCGCCCCGGCTGACGCAGTTTTCGCGCCGCCCCGGCAGACGCGGTTTTCGCGCCGCCCCGGCTGACGCGGTTTTTGCCGCCCCGGCTGACGCAGTTCGGACTTGGCACTTTTTGGGCTGAGCCTGGCTGGCGGCCCACTCACTCGATCGCCATGTCTGTTTGCCACAGTCTTCCCGGTGGTGCCGCACCCGGGCTCGCCCCGGCAGACGCGTTTTTTTTTTCTTTCGCCCCGGCAGACGTGGTTCCCCCCCCCCCCTTTTCGCTCGCCCCGGCTGACGAGGTTTTCGCGCCGCCCCGGCTGACGCAGTTTTCGCGCCGCCCCGGCTGACGCGGTTTCGTGCCGCCCCGGCTGACGCGGTTTTCGCGCCGCCCCGGCTGACGCGGTTTTTGCGTCGCCCCGGCTGACACGGTTCGGACTTTGCACTTTTCGGCTGTGCCTGGCTGGCGGCCCACTCACTCGATCGCCATGTCTGTTTGCCACAGTTTTCCCGGTGGTGCCGCACCCGGGCTTGCCCCGGCAGACGCGTTTTTTTTTTTTCTTTTCGCCCCGGCTGACGCAGTTTTCGCCCCGCCCCGGCTGACGCGGTTTCGTGCCGCCCCGGCAGACGCGGTTTTTTGCGCCGCCCCGGCTGACGCGGTTTTTGCCGCCCCGGCTGACGCAGTTCGGACTTTGCACTTTTTGGCTGAGCCTGGCTGGCGGCCCACTCACTCGATCGCCATGTCTGTTTGCCACAGTTTTCCCGGTGGTGCCGCACCCGGGCTCGCCCCGGCAGACGCGTTTTTTTTTTTCCTTCGCCCCGGCAGACGTGGTTCCCCCCCCCCCTCCGTCTTTCTTTTTGTTTTTTTTTTCGCCGCGGCTGAAGTGGATTTTTCGGTGCCTCGACGCCCCGGTAGTCGCGGTTTTTCCGTTTCCGCACGGCCCCGGCTGACGCTGCTCGGTCACAGTCGCCTTTTGTGAGGATTGCAGACTTCTTGAGCGCGGGTGTTTTTTTTTGTTGTTGTTGTTGTTTTATTACGCATTCGCTCCAGCAGACGCTGTTTAGACTTTTTGTTTCCTCTTTTATCCTGCGACGAGGTGACGAGGTTTATTCGGTGCCCCGCCGCCCCGGCTGAAGTGATTTTTCCTGTCCCGTGCCGCCCCGGCTGACGCGGTTGGGACTTCGCGTTTGTTCGGCCGCCACGGGTTTTGGCGCACTCGCTCGGTTGCTTGTTGTTGCCACTTGTTGCGAACCCAGGTTTCTTGAGCGAGCGCGGGCGTTTTTTCTTCCTTTCTTTCTTTGTTCTATGTGTTAGCGAATCGGCCTTTAATATCACACGAGGACTCACAACCAACAATTTTCAGTTTGAAGTGTAAAAAATCTGCAGGTGTTGACGTAACTGACTTGCCCCGTACCCTTGAGTACATCCATGAAGTTCTCGTAGTACTACTAAATCGCATTATTCCAAGTGGAGAAATTCCCATAAACTTGCAAACCTCTACACGAAAATCGGTGCGCGTGATAAAGTTGAAAATTATCGTCCGATATCAAATGTGCCTTCTATAACACAAATTCTAGGAAAAAAAAAAAAACACTTGTTCGCCGTTTTCTGCGCCGTGACTGGCAGCACTCCGGCGAAGCGAAACGGGGTCGATTCGAGCACGATATCGGCGTCTTTCGACGTGCTCGCCGGCGACCGTCGCACGAGTACGTCGCACGAGCGCGTCTGCCGGGGCGCCGTTTGCGAAGCCGACGCAAAAGTGGGAACCGCCGCTCGGATGATCGCCGCTTTCGGCAGAGTGAGTGTTGGCACTCCGGGGAAGCGAAACAGCGTGAATGCGCCCACGAAATCGGCGTATTTTGAAGTGCCCGCCGGCGACCGTCGCACGAGTACGGTAAACCGCGTCAGCCGGGGCGTAGTTCGGGACGCCGACGAAAAAGTGGGAAGCGCAACTCGGATCTTCGCCGTTTTTGCAGGAGTGAGTGGCGGCCCTCCTGCGAGACCAAGAAGCATCGATTCGTGCACGAATTCGGCGCCTTTCGACGTGATCGCCGGCGACCGTCGCTCGAGTAGGGCAAACCGCGTCTGCCGGGGCGGGCTTCGGGACGCCGATGCGAAAGTGGGAAACGCTGCTCGGATGTTCGCCGTTTTTGGCCGAGTGAGTGCTGGCACTCGGGCGAAGCCAAACGGGGCCGATTACGGCACGATATCGGCGTCTTTCGACGTGCCCGGCGGCGACCGTCGCACGAGTACGGTAAACCGCGTCAGCCCGGGCGGAGTTCGGGACGCCGATGCGAAAGTGGAGAACGCCGCTCGGATCTTCGCCGTTTTTGGAGGAGTGAGTGGCGGCACTCCGGAGAAGCCAAGGAGCGCCAATTAGCGCACGATATCGGCGTCTTTCGACGCGCTCGCCGGCGACCGTCGAACGAGTAGGGCAAACCGCGTCTGCCGGGGCGGGGTTTACGACGCCGACGCAAAAGTGGGAACCGCCGCTCGGATGTTGGCCGTTTTTGGCAGAGTGAGTGCTGGCACACCGGCGACGCGAAAGAGCGCGAAAGCGCCCACGAAAGTGGCGTATTTGGACGTGCTTGACGGCGACCGCTGCAGGAGTACGAAAAACCACGTCAGCCGGGGCGAGCGACCCACGGCGGTCTGGGTGCTTATCGCTGCTATTATAGGGGCACCCCGGCAGACGCAGAAAAAAAAAATTTTTTTTCGACCTTCTTTTTTGCTGGTCGAGCTCGGGTAACCCAGGTCGCAATGGGAGCCGCGCACGAAAGCGGCGTCGCGAGACGCGTTCGCGGTCGCTAGTCGCACGAGCTCGGCAACCGCGTCAGCCGGCGCGGAGTTCGGGATGCCGACGGCTAAGTGGGTACCGCTGCTCGGATGTTCGCCGTTTTTGGCCGAGTGAGTGCTGGCACTCCGGCGAAGCGAAACGGGGCCGATTCGGGCACGATATCGGCGTATTTCGACGTGCTCGCCGGCGACCGTCGCACGAGTACGGCAAAGCGCGTCTGCCGGGGCGAGGTTTGCGATGCCGACGAAAAAGTGGGAAGCGCCGCTCGGATCTTCGCCGTTTTTGCAGGAGTGAGTGGCGGCCCTCCTGCGAGACCAAGAAGCATCGACTCGCGCACGATATCGGTGTCTTTCGACGTGCCCGCCGGCCACCGCCGCACGAGTATGGCAAACCGCGTATGCCGGGGCGGGGTTGGCGACGCCGACGCAAAAGTGGGAACCGCCACTAGGATGTTCGCCGTTTTTGGCAGAGTGAGTGCTGGCACACCGGCGACGCGAAAGAGCGCGAAAGCGCCCACGAAAGTGGCGTATTTGGACGTGCTTGACGGCGACCGCTGCAGGAGTACGAAAAACCACGTCAGCCGGGGCGAGCGACCCACGGCGGTCTGGGTGCTTATCGCTGCTATTATAGGGGCACCCCGGCAGACGCAGAAAAAAAAAATTTTTTTTCGACCTTCTTTTTTGCTGGTCGAGCTCGGGTAACCCAGGTCGCAATGGGAGCCGCGCACGAAAGCGGCGTCGCGAGACGCGTTCGCGGTCGCTAGTCGCACGAGCTCGGCAACCGCGTCAGCCGGCGCGGAGTTCGGGATGCCGACGGCTAAGTGGGTACCGCTGCTCGGATGTTCGCCGTTTTTGGCCGAGTGAGTGCTGGCACTCCGGCGAAGCGAAACGGGGCCGATTCGGGCACGATATCGGCGTATTTCGACGTGCTCGCCGGCGACCGTCGCACCGAGTACGGCAAAGCGCGTCTGCCGGGGCGAGGTTTGCGATGCCGACGAAAAAGTGGGAAGCGCCGCTCGGATCTTCGCCGTTTTTGCAGGAGTGAGTGGCGGCCCTCCTGCGAGACCAAGAAGCATCGACTCGCGCACGATATCGGTGTCTTTCGACGTGCCCGCCGGCCACCGCCGCACGAGTACGGCAAACCGCGTATGCCGGGGCGGGGTTGGCGACGCCGACGCAAAAGTGGGAACCGCCACTAGGATGTTCGCCGTTTTTGGCAGAGTGAGTGCTGGCACTCCGGCGAAGCGAAAGAGCGCGAATGCGCCCACGAAAGTGGCGTGTTTGGACGTGCTTGACGACGACCACCGCAGGAAAACGAAAAACCACGTCAGCCGGGGCGAGCGACCCATGGCGGTCTGGGTGCTTATCGCTGCTATTATAGGGGCACCCCGGCAGACGCAAAAAAAAAAAAATTTTTTTTCGACATTCTTTCTTGCTCGTCGACCTCGGGTGACCCAGGTCGCAGTGGGAGCCGCGCACGAAAGCGGCGTCGCGAGACGGCTTCGCGGTCGCTAGTCGCACGAGCTCGGCAACCGCGTCTGCCGGGGCGGAGTTCGGGACGCCGACGGCTAAGTGGGAACCGCCGCTCGGATGTTCGCCGTTTGTGGCCGAGTGAGTGCTGGCACTCCGGCGAAGCCAAACGGGGCCGATTCCGGCACGATATCGGCGTCTTTCTACGTGCTCGCCGGCGACCGTCGCACGAGTACGGCAAAGTGCGTCTGCCGGGGCGGGGTTTGCGACGCGTACGCAATAGTGAGAACCGTCGCTCGGATGTTCGTCGTCTTTCGCCGAGCCAGTGCTGGCACTCCGGCGAAGCCGAACGGAGCCGATTCGGGCACGATATCGGCGTCTTTCCACGTGCTCGCCGGCGACCGTCGCACGAGTACGGTAAACCGCGTCAGCCGGGGCGGAGTTCGGGACGCCGATGCGAAAGTGGGAAGCGCCGCTCGGATCTTCGCCGTTTTTGGAGGAGTCAGTGGCGGCACTCCGGTGAAGCCAAGGTGCGCCAATTCGCGCACGATATCGGCGTCTTTCGACGTGCCCGCCGGCCACCGTCGCACGAGTACGGCAAACCTCGTCTGCCGGGGCGGGGTTTGCGACGCCGACGCAAAAGTGGGAACCGCCGCTCGGATGTTCGCCGTTTTTGGCAGAGTGAGTGCTGGCACTCCGGCGAAGCGAAAGAGCGTGAATGCGCCCACGAAAGTAGCGTATTTGGACGTGCTTGACGGCGACCGCCGCAGGAGTACGAAAAACCACGTCAGCCGGGGCGAGCGACCCACGGCGGTCTGGGTGCTTATCGCTGCTATTATAGGGGCACCCCGGCAGACGCAGAAAGAAAAAAAAAAAAAATGGGGACATGGCGTGCGTCACCGTGCGGCTTCGCAGCGTTGCCGAAGTCGCCGAGCCCTTCGACTGAGCCGAACGGCGGACAGGGAACGTTGGTCGGCCGTTCTAACCTGTCGGTGCCACGCCGAGACGTCGTTAAGGAAAACCGCGTCGTGGGCCTCTACGACGCCGTCGAGTCGTTGTACGTTTGGTGTCCAGCGTGTCGGCGGCGAGTAGCGGACACGTCGTTCACGACTTCGGTCTTTCGCAGTCGACGCGAACTTGCGGAGAGTCGTGGTGCCTCACGTTTTCGGCAGAAACCGCGGCGGAATTTTCCCGTGCGTGCGCGCACGACCTCGGTGCTGTGCCGTCAGCGTAGTGTTGCACAAACTCGTGGCCTACCCAAGGTGCGGTACGTTTGCGGCCGTATCCTCGGTGGGAATTTCGTGAGTAGGGTCGCAAATTCTACGACCTCGGCGGGTTTGAGAGCGACGTAGACTTGTGGCACGCTCAACGTGCCACACGTTTCGGGGCACACCCGCGGTGAAATTTTCTCGAGTACGCTCGTATTAGTGCCCAAGGAGGTCTGGGTACTTATCGCTGCTATTATGTGGGGGTTCTCGTGAGCGGCGTACGCGAAAGCGACCGGGTGTCTGATATGCGGCGGGCTTCGGCCTCGTCAAGCGTGTCCTCGGGTCTGCTCCAGGGGAATCCACGGCAGTCGTCTGCAGCCTCATCCGCTTGATGCGTTAGGGGCTGGTTGTCGGACGGTGCCGTTTTACCACGATATCGAGGTGTGTTCCGTGTCGTCCTCGGGCGATTCAGATGCGAAAGCGCCGAAGACGCGGGCGTGACCCGTCGTCTGGCGGCTTTGCAGTCTCGGCTCCGTTGCTAGTTCCGGCCGGTCCACCGACAGTGCAGCGGGCTTGGGCAACCCGCACGGCGCGACCGAGTCGATGCAACGAAAAAGAGCGAGCATGAACGTGCTTCTTGCCGCACGGCTCCCACTCGTCTTTCGGGAAGGTTGTGCCGTAGCGAGCTCGAACGCCGTCATCTCGGAGTGCAAAATAAGCGTGTTGGGGCGCCTGAAGGTGGCCTCCGCCGCACACAGACTGCGTCCGGCCCGCCGAAGGCGAGGACGGACGCGCAGTCGAACGATTACCTGGTTGATCCTGCCAGTAATCATATGCTTGTCTCAAAGATTAAGCCATGCATGTCTAAGTACATGCCGAAATAAGGCGAAACCGCGAATGGCTCATTAAATCAGTTATGGTTCCTTAGATCGTTTCTTCCTACTTGGATAACTGTGGCAATTCTAGAGCTAATACATGCAGTGAGCCTGGAGCCCTTTGGGTAACGGGTGCTTTTATTAGACCAAGATCGATCGGGTTTCGGCCCGTATTGTGTGGTGACTCTGGATAACTTTGTGCTGATCGCATGGCCACGAGCCGGCGACGTTTCTTTCAAGTGTCTGCCTTATCAACTTTCGATGGTAGGTTACTTGCTTACCATGGTTGTTACGGGTAACGGAGAATCAGGGTTCGATTCCGGAGAGGGAGCCTGAGAAACGGCTACCACATCCAAGGAAGGCAGCAGGCGCGCAAATTACCCACTCCCGGCACGGGGAGGTAGTGACGAAAAATAACAATACGGGACTCTTTTGAGGCCCCGTAATTGAAATGAGTACACTCTAAATCCTTTAACGAGGATCAATTGGAGGGCAAGTCTGGTGCCAGCAGCCGCGGTAATTCCAGCTCCAATAGCGTATACTAAAGCTGCTGCGGTTAAAAAGCTCGTAGTTGGATCTCAGTTCCAGACGAGTAGTGCATCTACCCGATGCGACGGCTCGGACTGAACATCATGCCGGTTCTTTCTTGGTGCACTTCATTGTGTGCCTCGAGATGGCCGGTGCTTTTACTTTGAAAAAATTAGAGTGCTCAACGCAGGCGAGTCGCCTGAATAAACTTGCATGGAATAATAGAACAAGACCTCGTTTCTGTTCTGTTGGTTTTTGGAATACGAGGTAATGATTAAGAGGGACGGACGGGGGCATTCGTATTGCGGCGCTAGAGGTGAAATTCTTGGACCGTCGCAAGACGAACTACTGCGAAAGCATTTGCCAAGAATGTTTTCATTGATCAAGAACGAAAGTCAGAGGTTCGAAGGCGATCAGATACCGCCCTAGTTCTGACCATAAACGATGCCAACCAGCGATCCGCCTGAGTTACTCAAATGACTCGGCGGGCAGCTTCCGGGAAACCAAAGTATTTGGGTTCCGGGGGAAGTATGGTTGCAAAGCTGAAACTTAAAGGAATTGACGGAAGGGCACCACCAGGAGTGGAGCCTGCGGCTTAATTTGACTCAACACGGGAAAACTTACCCGGCCCGGACACTGGGAGGATTGACAGATTGAGAGCTCTTTCTTGATTCGGTGGATGGTGGTGCATGGCCGTTCTTAGTTGGTGGAGCGATTTGTCTGGTTAATTCCGATAACGAACGAGACTCTAGCCTATTAAATAGGTGCGGGGTTCCCAGCACCTTACAACCTTCTTAGAGGGACAAGCGGCTCCTAGCCGCACGAAACAGAGCAATAACAGGTCTGTGATGCCCTTAGATGTCCGGGGCCGCACGCGCGCTACACTGAAGGAAGCAGCGTGTCTTTATCCCTGTCTGAAAAGACTGGGTAACCCGTGGAACTTCTTTCGTGATTGGGATAGGGGCTTGCAATTGTTCCCCTTGAACGAGGAATTCCCAGTAAGCGCGAGTCATAAGCTCGCGTTGATTACGTCCCTGCCCTTTGTACACACCGCCCGTCGCTACTACCGATTGAATGATTTAGTGAGGTCTTCGGACCGATGTCCGGCGCGGCCTTTCGGTTGCGCCGGTCTGTTGGAAAGATGACCAAACTTGATCATTTAGAGGAAGTAAAAGTCGTAACAAGGTTTCCGTAGGTGAACCTGCGGAAGGATCATTAACGGATTGTGAAGGGTGAGCGCCTCAGCTGCGTCTGCGCCCGACACTTTCTGCCGCTGACCCCGTTTGGACGCGGGGTCGGCTTTTCCCCACGGGGCTGCCTGAATGTGGAGCGGCACCCCGTGACAAATTGTTGCGCCCAGCGGACGCCAACACCGCGACCTTGGACGGTCGGCCAGGTGGCGGACGCGGGTACAAACGGCGCAACGCACTCATAGGTCGGCTTTCGACCCGCCACTGCACCGTGGCTCGAAGCGCTCGAAATGCGCGACCCGACCGCTGCGGGACCGCCTAGTACTGTAAACAGGAGCGGCGGAGCGCGAACGGCGAGTCGTGGTTACGTCGGTAGAAGGCGAGGCTGCGCGTTCCCGAAACGCCAGCCGAGTGCCCTCCCGACCGTTCGAGCGTGCAAGAACGAGACCCGACAATCGCGCGGCGACTGCCAAGTACGAGAGGAACGGCACAAGCGTCGGCGGTCGGTCAAGGAACTGGCGATGTGACGGGTCCGCTGTGCACCAGTGCATACCGTCCCGCCGTCCGCGGCAAGCGCCTCCGCGTCCTCGGGTGACGGAGGCTGCCGGTCGGTTCTTGCAGGCGAGGGATCTCGCTGGCACCGGTTCGCGTTGACGCGCGGCCGGTCATGGCACGGCGATGCGACGGCCGAGGTGCGCAGTACTCGATGGAGGAACCGCACGCTCCGATGACCGTCCCGCCCTCCGCGGCGTATGCGTACCGACCGTAATGGTTGCAGCAGCGCCGGCCGGCTTTTGAATTCGCCACACGAAACACGGTGCGAGATCGCGGTTAGGGGAGCGTCGACGTTGCCAGGCGTTTTGCTTGCTGCCGAGGGAAAGGCGGCACGGCCACGTCGCGCTCGTCGCGATTAGCGGGTCTGCGCGCTTTGGGAAGGTGCCGCAACGACTTGCCGAAAGAGGAAGCACGGAAGAACGAGGGACTTGGACGTCCCGACAATTGAACGCACTTGCGGCCAGGCCCTTGCTGGCTTCGTTCTTCCGCCTCGAGTAGGCTCGTACGCGGCTCCGGCGCCGAAAGTGGTCCTTGGCACCGACTTCGGTGGACGTGGGAAGTGCCGCGCAAGTACGGCGCGCCTGGCTCCACCTGTTGGCTAAAGTAGGCAGCCGGATCGGCATTTTGGTGTGCGGTGGCAAACCGTGGATGCGAAAAAAGCTTGTGCGATTTCGTGGAACAAAAAGCGGGGGTCCCCCTTTTTATGCGGAGGAGACCGACCCGCCTGCCGTGGTGAACCGCGACGCCACGGTAAAAACGGGAGAGGCTTGTCGATGGGACCGTGCATCCCGCGCTCCACGGAGGCCGGGAGGCGGCCGCCCGAGGAAATGTGTAGCCGTCGAGGCCCGCATCTGCGTGCACTCTTATCCAAATGGGTGTACCGCAGGCATTTTCTGGTTAGGCGGGCCAATGAGAGCGAGCACACAACGATACCTACGGGTCCGGCTTGGAGAACCGGCTTCGACGCCTCCCGAGTATTTATAGAGGGGTGGACCACGAAAGCACTCGCAAGTAGCGAAAGCGAAACGCCGTCCGAAACACACCGTTTGCTCGATTTGCGGCAGCCGAAAAAGGCGCGGCAGAGTTTTGGAGTCCAAGCGTGCGCTGAAAAGCGCCCTTCTTGGCCACTGTTTGGCCGAGT
>NW_027464671.1:100000-112500 GCF_043290135.1 Rhipicephalus microplus
TTTTTGCGCCGCCCCGGCTGACGCGGTTTTTGCCGCCCCGGCTGACGCAGTTCGGACTTAGCACTTTTCGGCTGTGCCTGGCTGGCGGCCCACTCACTCGATCGCCATGTCTGTTTGCCACAGTTTTCCCGGTGGTGCCGCACCCGGGCTCGCCCCGGCTGACGCAGTTTTCGCGCCGCCCCGGCTGACGCGGTTTCGTGCCGCCCCGGCAGACGCGGTTTTCGCGCCGCCCCGGCTGACGAGGTTTCGTGCCGCCCCGGCAGACGCAGTTCGGACTTAGCACTTTTCGGCTGTGCCTGGCTGGCGGCCCACTCACTCAATCGCCATGTCTGTTTGCCACAGTTTTCCCGGTGGTGCCGCACCCGGGCTCGCCCCGGCTGACGCAGTTTTCGCGCCGCCCCGGCTGACGCGGTTTCGTGCCGCCCCGGCAGACGCGGTTTTCGCGCCGCCCCGGCTGACGCGGTTTCGTGCCGCCCCGGCAGACGCAGTTCGGACTTAGCACTTTTCGGCTGTGCCTGGCTGGCGGCCCACTCACTCGATCGCCATGTCTGTTTGCCACAGTTTTCCCGGTGGTGCCGCACCCGGGCTCGCCCCGGCAGACGCGTTTTTTTTTTTCTTTCGCCCCGGCTGACGCAGTTTTCGCGCCGCCCCGGCTGACGCGGTTTCGTGCCGCCCCGGCAGACGCGGTTTTTTGCGCCGCCCCGGCTGACGCGGTTTTTGCCGCCCCGGCTGACGCAGTTCGGACTTAGCACTTTTCGGCTGTGCCTGGCTGGCGGCCCACTCACTCGATCGCCATGTCTGTTTGCCACAGTTTTCCCGGTGGTGCCGCACCCGGGCTCGCCCCGGCTGACGCAGTTTTCGCGCCGCCCCGGCTGACGCGGTTTCGTGCCGCCCCGGCAGACGCGGTTTTCGCGCCGCCCCGGCTGACGCGGTTTCGTGCCGCCCCGGCAGACGCAGTTCGGACTTAGCACTTTTCGGCTGTGCCTGGCTGGCGGCCCACTCACTCGATCGCCATGTCTGTTTGCCACAGTTTTCCCGGTGGTGCCGCACCCGGGCTCGCCCCGGCAGACGCGTTTTTTTTTTTCTTTCGCCCCGGCTGACGCAGTTTTCGCGCCGCCCCGGCTGACGCGGTTTCTTGCCGCCCCGGCAGACGCGGTTTTTTTGCGCCGCCCCGGCTGACGCGGTTTTTGCCGCCCCGGCTGACGCAGTTCGGACTTGGCACTTTTTGGCTGAGCCTGGCTGGTGGCCCACTCACTCGATCGCCATGTCTGTTAGCCACAGTTTTCCCGGTGGTGCCGCACCCGGGCTCGCCCCGGCTGACGCAGTTTTCGCGCCGCCCCGGCAGACGCGGTTTTCGCGCCGCCCCGGCTGACGCGGTTTTTGCCGCCCCGGCTGACGCAGTTCGGACTTGGCACTTTTTGGGCTGAGCCTGGCCGGCGGCCCACTCACTCGATCGCCATGTCTGTTTGCCACAGTCTTCCCGGTGGTGCCGCACCCGGGCTCGCCCCGGCAGACGCGTTTTTTTTTCTTTCGCCCCGGCAGACGTGGTTCCCCCCCCCCCCTTTTCGCTCGCCCCGGCTGACGAGGTTTTCGCGCCGCCCCGGCTGACGCAGTTTTCGCGCCGCCCCGGCTGACGCGGTTTCGTGCCGCCCCGGCTGACGCGGTTTTCGCGCCGCCCCGGCTGACGCGGTTTTTGCGTCGCCCCGGCTGACACGGTTCGGACTTTGCACTTTTCGGCTGTGCCTGGCTGGCGGCCCACTCACTCGATCGCCATGTCTGTTTGCCACAGTTTTCCCGGTGGTGCCGCACCCGGGCTTGCCCCGGCAGACGCGTTTTTTTTTTTTCTTTTCGCCCCGGCTGACGCAGTTTTCGCCCCGCCCCGGCTGACGCGGTTTCGTGCCGCCCCGGCAGACGCGGTTTTTTGCGCCGCCCCGGCGGACGCGGTTTTTGCCGCCCCGGCTGACGCAGTTCGGACTTTGCACTTTTTGGCTGAGCCTGGCTGGCGGCCCACTCACTCGATCGCCATGTCTGTTTGCCACAGTTTTCCCGGTGGTGCCGCACCCGGGCTCGCCCCGGCAGACGCGTTTTTTTTTTTCCTTCGCCCCGGCAGACGTGGTTCCCCCCCCCCTCCGTCTTTCTTTTTGTTTTTTTTTTTTCGCCGCGGCTGAAGTGGATTTTTCGGTGCCTCGACGCCCCGGTAGTCGCGGTTTTTCCGTTTCCGCACGGCCCCGGCTGACGCTGCTCGGTCACAGTCGCCTTTTGTGAGGATTGCAGACTTCTTGAGCGCGGGTGTTTTTTTTTTGTTGTTGTTGTTGTTTTATTACGCATTCGCTCCAGCAGACGCTGTTTAGACTTTTTGTTTCCTCTTTTATCCTGCGACGAGGTGACGAGGTTTATTCGGTGCCCCGCCGCCCCGGCTGAAGTGATTTTTCCTGTCCCGTGCCGCCCCGGCTGACGCGGTTGGGACTTCGCGTTTGTTCGGCCGCCACGGGTTTTGGCGCACTCGCTCGGTTGCTTGTTGTTGCCACTTGTTGCGAACCCAGGTTTCTTGAGCGAGCGCGGGCGTTTTTTCTTCCTTTCTTTCTTTGTTCTATGTGTTAGCGAATCGGCCTTTAATATCACACGAGGACTCACAACCAACAATTTTCAGTTTGAAGTGTAAAAAATCTGCAGGTGTTGACGTAACTGACTTGCCCCGTACCCTTGAGTACATCCATGAAGTTCTCGTAGTACTACTAAATCGCATTATTCCAAGTGGAGAAATTCCCATAAACTTGCAAACCTCTACACGAAAATCGGTGCGCGTGATAAAGTTGAAAATTATCGTCCGATATCAAATGTGCCTTCTATAACACAAATTCTAGGAAAAAAAAAAAAAAACACTTGTTCGCCGTTTTCTGCGCCGTGACTGGCAGCACTCCGGCGAAGCGAAACGGGGTCGATTCGAGCACGATATCGGCGTCTTTCGACGTGCTCGCCGGCGACCGTCGCACGAGTACGTCGCACGAGCGCGTCTGCCGGGGCGCCGTTTGCGAAGCCGACGCAAAAGTGGGAACCGCCGCTCGGATGATCGCCGCTTTCGGCAGAGTGAGTGTTGGCACTCCGGGGAAGCGAAACAGCGTGAATGCGCCCACGAAATCGGCGTATTTTGAAGTGCCCGCCGGCGACCGTCGCACGAGTACGGTAAACCGCGTCAGCCGGGGCGTAGTTCGGGACGCCGACGAAAAAGTGGGAAGCGCAACTCGGATCTTCGCCGTTTTTGCAGGAGTGAGTGGCGGCCCTCCTGCGAGACCAAGAAGCATCGATTCGTGCACGAATTCGGCGCCTTTCGACGTGATCGCCGGCGACCGTCGCTCGAGTAGGGCAAACCGCGTCTGCCGGGGCGGGCTTCGGGACGCCGATGCGAAAGTGGGAAACGCTGCTCGGATGTTCGCCGTTTTTGGCCGAGTGAGTGCTGGCACTCGGGCGAAGCCAAACGGGGCCGATTACGGCACGATATCGGCGTCTTTCGACGTGCCCGGCGGCGACCGTCGCACGAGTACGGTAAACCGCGTCAGCCCGGGCGGAGTTCGGGACGCCGATGCGAAAGTGGAGAACGCCGCTCGGATCTTCGCCGTTTTTGGAGGAGTGAGTGGCGGCACTCCGGAGAAGCCAAGGAGCGCCATTAGCGCACGATATCGGCGTCTTTCGACGCGCTCGCCGGCGACCGTCGAACGAGTAGGGCAAACCGCGTCTGCCGGGGCGGGGTTTACGACGCCGACGCAAAAGTGGGAACCGCCGCTCGGATGTTGGCCGTTTTTGGCAGAGTGAGTGCTGGCACACCGGCGACGCGAAAGAGCGCGAAAGCGCCCACGAAAGTGGCGTATTTGGACGTGCTTGACGGCGACCGCTGCAGGAGTACGAAAAACCACGTCAGCCGGGGCGAGCGACCCACGGCGGTCTGGGTGCTTATCGCTGCTATTATAGGGGCACCCCGGCAGACGCAGAAAAAAAAAATTTTTTTTCGACCTTCTTTTTTGCTGGTCGAGCTCGGGTAACCCAGGTCGCAATGGGAGCCGCGCACGAAAGCGGCGTCGCGAGACGCGTTCGCGGTCGCTAGTCGCACGAGCTCGGCAACCGCGTCAGCCGGCGCGGAGTTCGGGATGCCGACGGCTAAGTGGGTACCGCTGCTCGGATGTTCGCCGTTTTTGGCCGAGTGAGTGCTGGCACTCCGGCGAAGCGAAACGGGGCCGATTCGGGCACGATATCGGCGTATTTCGACGTGCTCGCCGGCGACCGTCGCACGAGTACGGCAAAGCGCGTCTGCCGGGGCGAGGTTTGCGATGCCGACGAAAAAGTGGGAAGCGCCGCTCGGATCTTCGCCGTTTTTGCAGGAGTGAGTGGCGGCCCTCCTGCGAGACCAAGAAGCATCGACTCGCGCACGATATCGGTGTCTTTCGACGTGCCCGCCGGCCACCGCCGCACGAGTACGGCAAACCGCGTATGCCGGGGCGGGGTTGGCGACGCCGACGCAAAAGTGGGAACCGCCACTAGGATGTTCGCCGTTTTTGGCAGAGTGAGTGCTGGCACACCGGCGACGCGAAAGAGCGCGAAAGCGCCCACGAAAGTGGCGTATTTGGACGTGCTTGACGGCGACCGCTGCAGGAGTACGAAAAACCACGTCAGCCGGGGCGAGCGACCCACGGCGGTCTGGGTGCTTATCGCTGCTATTATTGGGGCACCCCGGCAGACGCAGAAAAAAAAAATTTTTTTTCGACCTTCTTTTTTGCTGGTCGAGCTCGGGTAACCCAGGTCGCAATGGGAGCCGCGCACGAAAGCGGCGTCGCGAGACGCGTTCGCGGTCGCTAGTCGCACGAGCTCGGCAACCGCGTCAGCCGGCGCGGAGTTCGGGATGCCGACGGCTAAGTGGGTACCGCTGCTCGGATGTTCGCCGTTTTTGGCCGAGTGAGTGCTGGCACTCCGGCGAAGCGAAACGGGGCCGATTCGGGCACGATATCGGCGTATTTCGACGTGCTCGCCGGCGACCGTCGCACGAGTACGGCAAAGCGCGTCTGCCGGGGCGAGGTTTGCGATGCCGACGAAAAAGTGGGAAGCGCCGCTCGGATCTTCGCCGTTTTTGCAGGAGTGAGTGGCGGCCCTCCTGCGAGACCAAGAAGCATCGACTCGCGCACGATATCGGTGTCTTTCGACGTGCCCGCCGGCCACCGCCGCACGAGTACGGCAAACCGCGTATGCCGGGGCGGGGTTGGCGACGCCGACGCAAAAGTGGGAACCGCCACTAGGATGTTCGCCATTTTTGGCAGAGTGAGTGCTGGCACTCCGGCGAAGCGAAAGAGCGCGAATGCGCCCACGAAAGTGGCGTGTTTGGAAGTGCTTGACGACGACCACCGCAGGAAAACGAAAAACCACGTCAGCCGGGGCGAGCGACCCATGGCGGTCTGGGTGCTTATCGCTGCTATTATAGGGGCACCCCGGCAGACGCAAAAAAAAAAAAAATTTTTTTTCGACATTCTTTTTTGCTCGTCGACCTCGGGTGACCCAGGTCGCAGTGGGAGCCGCGCACGAAAGCGGCGTCGCGAGACGGCTTCGCGGTCGCTAGTCGCACGAGCTCGGCAACCGCGTCTGCCGGGGCGGAGTTCGGGACGCCGACGGCTAAGTGGGAACCGCCGCTCGGATGTTCGCCGTTTGTGGCCGAGTGAGTGCTGGCACTCCGGCGAAGCCAAACGGGGCCGATTCCGGCACGATATCGGCGTCTTTCTACGTGCTCGCCGGCGACCGTCGCACGAGTACGGCAAAGTGCGTCTGCCGGGGCGGGGTTTGCGACGCGTACGCAATAGTGAGAACCGTCGCTCGGATGTTCGTCGTCTTTCGCCGAGCCAGTGCTGGCACTCCGGCGAAGCCGAACGGAGCCGATTCGGGCACGATATCGGCGTCTTTCCACGTGCTCGCCGGCGACCGTCGCACGAGTACGGTAAACCGCGTCAGCCGGGGCGGAGTTCGGGACGCCGATGCGAAAGTGGGAAGCGCCGCTCGGATCTTCGCCGTTTTTGGAGGAGTCAGTGGCGGCACTCCGGTGAAGCCAAGGTGCGCCAATTCGCGCACGATATCGGCGTCTTTCGACGTGCCCGCCAGCCACCGTCGCACGAGTACGGCAAACCTCGTCTGCCGGGGCGGGGTTTGCGACGCCGACGCAAAAGTGGGAACCGCCGCTCGGATGTTCGCCGTTTTTGGCAGAGTGAGTGCTGGCACTCCGGCGAAGCGAAAGAGCGTGAATGCGCCCACGAAAGTAGCGTATTTGGACGTGCTTGACGGCGACCGCCGCAGGAGTACGAAAAACCACGTCAGCCGGGGCGAGCGACCCACGGCGGTCTGGGTGCTTATCGCTGCTATTATAGGGGCACCCCGGCAGACGCAGAAAGAAAAAAAAAAAAAAATGGGGACATGGCGTGCGTCACCGTGCGGCTTCGCAGCGTTGCCGAAGTCGCCGAGCCCTTCGACTGAGCCGAACGGCGGACAGGGAACGTTGGTCGGCCGTTCTAACCTGTCGGTGCCACGCCGAGACGTCGTTAAGGAAAACCGCGTCGTGGGCCTCTACGACGCCGTCGAGTCGTTGTACGTTTGGTGTCCAGCGTGTCGGCGGCGAGTAGCGGACACGTCGTTCACGACTTCGGTCTTTCGCAGTCGACGCGAACTTGCGGAGAGTCGTGGTGCCTCACGTTTTCGGCAGAAACCGCGGCGGAATTTTCCCGTGCGTGCGCGCACGACCTCGGTGCTGTGCCGTCAGCGTAGTGTTGCACAAACTCGTGGCCTACCCAAGGTGCGGTACGTTTGCGGCCGTATCCTCGGTGGGAATTTCGTGAGTAGGGTCGCAAATTCTACGACCTCGGCGGGTTTGAGAGCGACGTAGACTTGTGGCACGCTCAACGTGCCACACGTTTCGGGGCACACCCGCGGTGAAATTTTCTCGAGTACGCTCGTATTAGTGCCCAAGGAGGTCTGGGTACTTATCGCTGCTATTATGTGGGGGTTCTCGTGAGCGGCGTACGCGAAAGCGACCGGGTGTCTGATATGCGGCGGGCTTCGGCCTCGTCAAGCGTGTCCTCGGGTCTGCTCCAGGGGAATCCACGGCAGTCGTCTGCAGCCTCATCCGCTTGATGCGTTAGGGGCTGGTTGTCGGACGGTGCCGTTTTACCACGATATCGAGGTGTGTTCCGTGTCGTCCTCGGGCGATTCAGATGCGAAAGCGCCGAAGACGCGGGCGTGACCCGTCGTCTGGCGGCTTTGCAGTCTCGGCTCCGTTGCTAGTTCCGGCCGGTCCACCGACAGTGCAGCGGGCTTGGGCAACCCGCACGGCGCGACCGAGTCGATGCAACGAAAAAGAGCGAGCATGAACGTGCTTCTTGCCGCACGGCTCCCACTCGTCTTTCGGGAAGGTTGTGCCGTAGCGAGCTCGAACGCCGTCATCTCGGAGTGCAAAATAAGCGTGTTGGGGCGCCTGAAGGTGGCCTCCGCCGCACACAGACTGCGTCCGGCCCGCCGAAGGCGAGGACGGACGCGCAGTCGAACGATTACCTGGTTGATCCTGCCAGTAATCATATGCTTGTCTCAAAGATTAAGCCATGCATGTCTAAGTACATGCCGAAATAAGGCGAAACCGCGAATGGCTCATTAAATCAGTTATGGTTCCTTAGATCGTTTCTTCCTACTTGGATAACTGTGGCAATTCTAGAGCTAATACATGCAGTGAGCCTGGAGCCCTTTGGGTAACGGGTGCTTTTATTAGACCAAGATCGATCGGGTTTCGGCCCGTATTGTGTGGTGACTCTGGATAACTTTGTGCTGATCGCATGGCCACGAGCCGGCGACGTTTCTTTCAAGTGTCTGCCTTATCAACTTTCGATGGTAGGTTACTTGCTTACCATGGTTGTTACGGGTAACGGAGAATCAGGGTTCGATTCCGGAGAGGGAGCCTGAGAAACGGCTACCACATCCAAGGAAGGCAGCAGGCGCGCAAATTACCCACTCCCGGCACGGGGAGGTAGTGACGAAAAATAACAATACGGGACTCTTTTGAGGCCCCGTAATTGAAATGAGTACACTCTAAATCCTTTAACGAGGATCAATTGGAGGGCAAGTCTGGTGCCAGCAGCCGCGGTAATTCCAGCTCCAATAGCGTATACTAAAGCTGCTGCGGTTAAAAAGCTCGTAGTTGGATCTCAGTTCCAGACGAGTAGTGCATCTACCCGATGCGACGGCTCGGACTGAACATCATGCCGGTTCTTTCTTGGTGCACTTCATTGTGTGCCTCGAGATGGCCGGTGCTTTTACTTTGAAAAAATTAGAGTGCTCAACGCAGGCGAGTCGCCTGAATAAACTTGCATGGAATAATAGAACAAGACCTCGTTTCTGTTCTGTTGGTTTTTGGAATACGAGGTAATGATTAAGAGGGACGGACGGGGGCATTCGTATTGCGGCGCTAGAGGTGAAATTCTTGGACCGTCGCAAGACGAACTACTGCGAAAGCATTTGCCAAGAATGTTTTCATTGATCAAGAACGAAAGTCAGAGGTTCGAAGGCGATCAGATACCGCCCTAGTTCTGACCATAAACGATGCCAACCAGCGATCCGCCTGAGTTACTCAAATGACTCGGCGGGCAGCTTCCGGGAAACCAAAGTATTTGGGTTCCGGGGGAAGTATGGTTGCAAAGCTGAAACTTAAAGGAATTGACGGAAGGGCACCACCAGGAGTGGAGCCTGCGGCTTAATTTGACTCAACACGGGAAAACTTACCCGGCCCGGACACTGGGAGGATTGACAGATTGAGAGCTCTTTCTTGATTCGGTGGATGGTGGTGCATGGCCGTTCTTAGTTGGTGGAGCGATTTGTCTGGTTAATTCCGATAACGAACGAGACTCTAGCCTATTAAATAGGTGCGGGGTTCCCAGCACCTTACAACCTTCTTAGAGGGACAAGCGGCTCCTAGCCGCACGAAACAGAGCAATAACAGGTCTGTGATGCCCTTAGATGTCCGGGGCCGCACGCGCGCTACACTGAAGGAAGCAGCGTGTCTTTATCCCTGTCTGAAAAGACTGGGTAACCCGTGGAACTTCTTTCGTGATTGGGATAGGGGCTTGCAATTGTTCCCCTTGAACGAGGAATTCCCAGTAAGCGCGAGTCATAAGCTCGCGTTGATTACGTCCCTGCCCTTTGTACACACCGCCCGTCGCTACTACCGATTGAATGATTTAGTGAGGTCTTCGGACCGATGTCCGGCGCGGCCTTTCGGTTGCGCCGGTCTGTTGGAAAGATGACCAAACTTGATCATTTAGAGGAAGTAAAAGTCGTAACAAGGTTTCCGTAGGTGAACCTGCGGAAGGATCATTAACGGATTGTGAAGGGTGAGCGCCTCAGCTGCGTCTGCGCCCGACACTTTCTGCCGCTGACCCCGTTTGGACGCGGGGTCGGCTTTTCCCCACGGGGCTGCCTGAATGTGGAGCGGCACCCCGTGACAAATTGTTGCGCCCAGCGGACGCCAACACCGCGACCTTGGACGGTCGGCCAGGTGGCGGACGCGGGTACAAACGGCGCAACGCACTCATAGGTCGGCTTTCGACCCGCCACTGCACCGTGGCTCGAAGCGCTCGAAATGCGCGACCCGACCGCTGCGGGACCGCCTAGTACTGTAAACAGGAGCGGCGGAGCGCGAACGGCGAGTCGTGGTTACGTCGGTAGAAGGCGAGGCTGCGCGTTCCCGAAACGCCAGCCGAGTGCCCTCCCGACCGTTCGAGCGTGCAAGAACGAGACCCGACAATCGCGCGGCGACTGCCAAGTACGAGAGGAACGGCACAAGCGTCGGCGGTCGGTCAAGGAACTGGCGATGTGACGGGTCCGCTGTGCACCAGTGCATACCGTCCCGCCGTCCGCGGCAAGCGCCTCCGCGTCCTCGGGTGACGGAGGCTGCCGGTCGGTTCTTGCAGGCGAGGGATCTCGCTGGCACCGGTTCGCGTTGACGCGCGGCCGGTCATGGCACGGCGATGCGACGGCCGAGGTGCGCAGTACTCGATGGAGGAACCGCACGCTCCGATGACCGTCCCGCCCTCCGCGGCGTATGCGTACCGACCGTAATGGTTGCAGCAGCGCCGGCCGGCTTTTGAATTCGCCACACGAAACACGGTGCGAGATCGCGGTTAGGGGAGCGTCGACGTTGCCAGGCGTTTTGCTTGCTGCCGAGGGAAAGGCGGCACGGCCACGTCGCGCTCGTCGCGATTAGCGGGTCTGCGCGCTTTGGGAAGGTGCCGCAACGACTTGCCGAAAGAGGAAGCACGGAAGAACGAGGGACTTGGACGTCCCGACAATTGAACGCACTTGCGGCCAGGCCCTTGCTGGCTTCGTTCTTCCGCCTCGAGTAGGCTCGTACGCGGCTCCGGCGCCGAAAGTGGTCCTTGGCACCGACTTCGGTGGACGTGGGAAGTGCCGCGCAAGTACGGCGCGCCTGGCTCCACCTGTTGGCTAAAGTAGGCAGCCGGATCGGCATTTTGGTGTGCGGTGGCAAACCGTGGATGCGAAAAAAGCTTGTGCGATTTCGTGGAACAAAAAGCGGGGGTCCCCCTTTTTATGCGGAGGAGACCGACCCGCCTGCCGTGGTGAACCGCGACGCCACGGTAAAAACGGGAGAGGCTTGTCGATGGGACCGTGCATCCCGCGCTCCACGGAGGCCGGGAGGCGGCCGCCCGAGGAAATGTGTAGCCGTCGAGGCCCGCATCTGCGTGCACTCTTATCCAAATGGGTGTACCGCAGGCATTTTCTGGTTAGGCGGGCCAATGAGAGCGAGCACACAACGATACCTACGGGTCCGGCTTGGAGAACCGGCTTCGACGCCTCCCGAGTATTTATAGAGGGGTGGACCACGAAAGCACTCGCAAGTAGCGAAAGCGAAACGCCGTCCGAAACACACCGTTTGCTCGATTTGCGGCAGCCGAAAAAGGCGCGGCAGAGTTTTGGAGTCCAAGCGTGCGCTGAAAAGCGCCCTTCTTGGCCACTGTTTGGCCGAGTGCCAGAAACGTTTGGTTTTGACTGTACGGAATTGAACAAACACTTTTTCACGACTCTAAGCGGTGGATCACTCGGTTCTCGGGTCGATGAAGAACGCAGCCAGCTGCGAGACTTGGTGTGAATTACAGGACACACTGAGCACTGATTCTTTGAACGCACATTGCGGCCTTGGGTCTTCCCTTGGCTTCGTCTGTCTGAGGGTCGGATCACATATCAAGAGAGCCTTCGGCGCACAAGGGAACGTGAGCCGTCGACTCGTTTTGACCGCGTCGGCAACACGGACAGCACGCTGAACACCTCACAGCGAGCGCCAACAGCGGCCACTCAAGGGCGAGACGGTGGCGACCGTCGTGCCAGAGCCCAACCGAAACGGGGGCGACCGACTGCATTGAGGATGTGGCACCTCGTTGAGACCGCCGCAGGACTTCGAGTCGGAAGGAAGCCTGCAGGGAAAGTGCGGTCGAGGTTGCGTACTCCTCTCTGCGACCGGGCGCGCAAGAGCTGCGAGAGCCACGGACGCGCAACTTTAACGCACGGTAAACACGAGGAGCGAAAGCCGGCCAGCAAAGCTTCTCCAGCCGTGCGCAAAGTGCGCGAGATCGCAGCCTTGCGTTGCGCTTGTTGCCCTCGAAGTAAGCAGGGTGTCCCGTAGACCGGGCGCTCGAACACGCTGCGGGGCCGTGCCTCCTCCAGGCTTTGCCGCGCGAACAGGGAACGTTCGCGCGCAAAGCGCAGGGAGGTGAGGAGGCTGCGCCCGACGTTTGCGGTTCGCTGCGTACGCGGTTGATGCGGAGAGCACGGCGCGACGACTTGCCGCGAAGCGGAAAAAGTCTCCCGCACGAGTTGGCGAAACGTTGGCGAAGCTTAAGGCGTTCTCGTCGTAGTCCGCCGTCGGTCTAAGTGCTTCGCAGTTCCCGTCCCGTTCAAAAAACTGGGCCACTCCAGTTGGGGCGGGGGCGACGCTACACGAGACGATGCCTCTCGCCAGGCTGCGTGGCTGCCCTTGCGGCGGCGGCGACTGGCCTCGGCGGTGTTTGGGCTTTCGACACGGTCGTTTATCACGCAACTGCTCGGACGACGCACGCGCGCAGCGGAATGCCGCTTGCCAGCCTTGTGAAGATGTGACCCTGTACAGGGTTGCGGGCGCACTTGGTAGGGCGTCGTACTCGGTTCGCGATGGGTTTACGAACGTGTCCCGTCACTTCCACGTCACACCGGTTGTGCGCCGCACGCGTGCAGCGGGGAAGCCGATTGCCAGCCTTGTGAAGAAGTGGCCCTGTACAGGGTTGCGGGCGCACTTGGTAGGGCGAGCGCACGCGGTCGTGCAGGAAGTTGATGGAAGCGAATGTATCCGCTGTCGACCTCAGATCAGGCGAGACAACCCGCTGAATTTAAGCATATCACTAAGCGGAGGAAAAGAAACCAACAGGGATTCCCCGAGTAGCTGC
>NW_027464671.1:117500-130000 GCF_043290135.1 Rhipicephalus microplus
GACTCGGAAGAAAAAGCTTTCAAAGTGTCGTAGCACGATGCACACTGCTGTTCGTGTGGAACAAACGTGACTACCGTGCTGTACGGTGGAGTTCTGTGCGCAAAAGCGGCGCGTGTGTTTCTAAGCACCACAGCGTTGTGTCAAAAAAGAGGTGCCTGAGAGAAACGCATGCGACTGCCGTGCTTTGCGGCATAGCACCGTGCGCAAAAACGGTGCGCATGCAAGAGGTGTCAGAGCTAGCGAACTTGTGCCACGAGCAACAGGTCACTAAAAGCCTATAGATGACGGTGTTGGAGGAAAAGAAAAATATCGAGAAAGCACTGCGGTGTGCCGTGCGTAGGGACGGGCGCGCGTGCCACATGCCGCCGAAATATGGGTGTCGGAGAAAACAGAGTGCCGCGCGTAACGAGGGGCGCGCGTGTTACAGAGAGATATGCCCAAACGCATGAAAGTGTACGCAGGTGTCCTAAGGCAGTTTTTTTTTTTTTTTCCTCATTTTGATGTCGCCCCGGCTGACGCGGTTTTCGTTTTTCCGTGCCGCCCCGGCTGACGCAGTTTTTGCGCCGCCCCGGCTGACGCGGTTTTTGCGCCGCCCCGGCTGACGCGGTTTTCGCGCCGCCCCGGCTGACGCGGTTTTCGCGCCGCCCCGGCTGACGCGGTTTTTGCGTCGCCCCGGCTGACGCGGTTCGGACTTTGCACTTTTTGGCTCACCCCGGCTGGCGGCCCACTCACTCGATCGCCAGGTCTGTTTGCCCCGGTGGTTCCACCGCCAGGCTTAAGCGCGAACTTTTTTTGTTTGTTTTCTTTTGATTAAGCGCAAGCTTTTTTCTTTGTTTTCTTTTGATTAAGCGCGGGCTTTTTTCTTTGTTTTTTTTTTTATTTCGCCCCGGCAGACGCGGTTTTTGCGCCGCCCCGGCTGACGCGGTTTTTGCCGCCCCGGCTGACGCAGTTCGGACTTAGCACTTTTCGGCTGTGCCTGGCTGGCGGCCCACTCACTCGATCGCCATGTCTGTTTGCCACAGTTTTCCCGGTGGTGCCGCACCCGGGCTCGCCCCGGCTGACGCAGTTTTCGCGCCGCCCCGGCTGACGCGGTTTCGTGCCGCCCCGGCAGACGCGGTTTTCGCGCCGCCCCGGCTGACGCGGTTTCGTGCCGCCCCGGCAGACGCAGTTCGGACTTAGCACTTTTCGGCTGTGCCTGGCTGGCGGCCCACTCACTCGATCGCCATGTCTGTTTGCCACAGTTTTCCCGGTGGTGCCGCACCCGGGCTCGCCCCGGCTGACGCAGTTTTCGCGCCGCCCCGGCTGACGCGGTTTCGTGCCGCCCCGGCAGACGCGGTTTTCGCGCCGCCCCGGCTGACGCGGTTTCGTGCCGCCCCGGCAGACGCAGTTCGGACTTAGCACTTTTCGGCTGTGCCTGGCTGGCGGCCCACTCACTCAATCGCCATGTCTGTTTGCCACAGTTTTCCCGGTGGTGCCGCACCCGGGCTCGCCCCGGCTGACGCAGTTTTCGCGCCGCCCCGGCTGACGCGGTTTCGTGCCGCCCCGGCAGACGCGGTTTTCGCGCCGCCCCGGCTGACGCGGTTTCGTGCCGCCCCGGCAGACGCAGTTCGGACTTAGCACTTTTCGGCTGTGCCTGGCTGGCGGCCCACTCACTCGATCGCCATGTCTGTTTGCCACAGTTTTCCCGGTGGTGCCGCACCCGGGCTCGCCCCGGCAGACGCGTTTTTTTTTTTTTTTTCGCCCCGGCTGACGCAGTTTTCGCGCCGCCCCGGCTGACGCGGTTTCGTGCCGCCCCGGCAGACGCGGTTTTTTGCGCCGCCCCGGCTGACGCGGTTTTTGCCGCCCCGGCTGACGCAGTTCGGACTTAGCACTTTTCGGCTGTGCCTGGCTAGCGGCCCACTCACTCGATCGCCATGTCTGTTTGCCACAGTTTTCCCGGTGGTGCCGCACCCGGGCTCGCCCCGGCTGACGCAGTTTTCGCGCCGCCCCGGCTGACGCGGTTTCGTGCCGCCCCGGCAGACGCGGTTTTCGCGCCGCCCCGGCTGACGCGGTTTCGTGCCGCCCCGGCAGACGCAGTTCGGACTTAGCACTTTTCGGCTGTGCCTGGCTGGCGGCCCACTCACTCGATCGCCATGTCTGTTTGCCACAGTTTTCCCGGTGGTGCCGCACCCGGGCTCGCCCCGGCTGACGCAGTTTTCGCGCCGCCCCGGCTGACGCGGTTTCGTGCCGCCCCGGCAGACGCGGTTTTCGCGCCGCCCCGGCTGACGCGGTTTCGTGCCGCCCCGGCAGACGCAGTTCGGACTTAGCACTTTTCGGCTGTGCCTGGCTGGCGGCCCACTCACTCGATCGCCATGTCTGTTTGCCACAGTTTTCCCGGTGGTGCCGCACCCGGGCTCGCCCCGGCAGACGCGTTTTTTTTTTCTTTCGCCCCGGCTGACGCAGTTTTCGCGCCGCCCCGGCTGACGCGGTTTCGTGCCGCCCCGGCAGACGCGGTTTTTTTGCGCCGCCCCGGCTGACGCGGTTTTTGCCGCCCCGGCTGACGCAGTTCGGACTTGGCACTTTTTGGCTGAGCCTGGCTGGTGGCCCACTCACTCGATCGCCATGTCTGTTAGCCACAGTTTTCCCGGTGGTGCCGCACCCGGGCTCGCCCCGGCTGACGCAGTTTTCGCGCCGCCCCGGCAGACGCGGTTTTCGCGCCGCCCCGGCTGACGCGGTTTTTGCCGCCCCGGCTGACGCAGTTCGGACTTGGCACTTTTTGGGCTGAGCCTGGCTGGCGGCCCACTCACTCGATCGCCATGTCTGTTTGCCACAGTCTTCCCGGTGGTGCCGCACCCGGGCTCGCCCCGGCAGACGCGTTTTTTTTTTCTTTCGCCCCGGCAGACGTGGTTCCCCCCCCCCCCTTTTCGCTCGCCCCGGCTGACGAGGTTTTCGCGCCGCCCCGGCTGACGCAGTTTTCGCGCCGCCCCGGCTGACGCGGTTTCGTGCCGCCCCGGCTGACGCAGTTTTCGCGCCGCCCCGGCTGACGCGGTTTTTGCGTCGCCCCGGCTGACACGGTTCGGACTTTGCACTTTTCGGCTGTGCCTGGCTGGCGGCCCACTCACTCGATCGCCATGTCTGTTTGCCACAGTTTTCCCGGTGGTGCCGCACCCGGGCTTGCCCCGGCAGACGCGTTTTTTTTTTTTCTTTTCGCCCCGGCTGACGCAGTTTTCGCCCCGCCCCGGCTGACGCGGTTTCGTGCCGCCCCGGCAGACGCGGTTTTTTGCGCCGCCCCGGCTGACGCGGTTTTTGCCGCCCCGGCTGACGCAGTTCGGACTTTGCACTTTTTGGCTGAGCCTGGCTGGCGGCCCACTCACTCGATCGCCATGTCTGTTTGCCACAGTTTTCCCGGTGGTGCCGCACCCGGGCTCGCCCCGGCAGACGCGTTTTTTTTTTTCCTTCGCCCCGGCAGACGTGGTTCCCCCCCCCCCTCCGTCTTTCTTTTTGTTTTTTTTTTTCGCCGCGGCTGAAGTGGATTTTTCGGTGCCTCGACGCCCCGGTAGTCGCGGTTTTTCCGTTTCCGCACGGCCCCGGCTGACGCTGCTCGGTCACAGTCGCCTTTTGTGAGGATTGCAGACTTCTTGAGCGCGGGTGTTTTTTTTTTGTTGTTGTTGTTGTTTTATTACGCATTCGCTCCAGCAGACGCTGTTTAGACTTTTTGTTTCCTCTTTTATCCTGCGACGAGGTGACGAGGTTTATTCGGTGCCCCGCCGCCCCGGCTGAAGTGATTTTTCCTGTCCCGTGCCGCCCCGGCTGACGCGGTTGGGACTTCGCGTTTGTTCGGCCGCCACGGGTTTTGGCGCACTCGCTCGGTTGCTTGTTGTTGCCACTTGTTGCGAACCCAGGTTTCTTGAGCGAGCGCGGGCGTTTTTTCTTCCTTTCTTTCTTTGTTCTATGTGTTAGCGAATCGGCCTTTAATATCACACGAGGACTCACAACCAACAATTTTCAGTTTGAAGTGTAAAAAATCTGCAGGTGTTGACGTAACTGACTTGCCCCGTACCCTTGAGTACATCCATGAAGTTCTCGTAGTACTACTAAATCGCATTATTCCAAGTGGAGAAATTCCCATAAACTTGCAAACCTCTACACGAAAATCGGTGCGCGTGATAAAGTTGAAAATTATCGTCCGATATCAAATGTGCCTTCTATAACACAAATTCTAGGAAAAAAAAAAAAAAACACTTGTTCGCCGTTTTCTGCGCCGTGACTGGCAGCACTCCGGCGAAGCGAAACGGGGTCGATTCGAGCACGATATCGGCGTCTTTCGACGTGCTCGCCGGCGACCGTCGCACGAGTACGTCGCACGAGCGCGTCTGCCGGGGCGCCGTTTGCGAAGCCGACGCAAAAGTGGGAACCGCCGCTCGGATGATCGCCGCTTTCGGCAGAGTGAGTGTTGGCACTCCGGGGAAGCGAAACAGCGTGAATGCGCCCACGAAATCGGCGTATTTTGAAGTGCCCGCCGGCGACCGTCGCACGAGTACGGTAAACCGCGTCAGCCGGGGCGTAGTTCGGGACGCCGACGAAAAAGTGGGAAGCGCAACTCGGATCTTCGCCGTTTTTGCAGGAGTGAGTGGCGGCCCTCCTGCGAGACCAAGAAGCATCGATTCGTGCACGAATTCGGCGCCTTTCGACGTGATCGCCGGCGACCGTCGCTCGAGTAGGGCAAACCGCGTCTGCCGGGGCGGGCTTCGGGACGCCGATGCGAAAGTGGGAAACGCTGCTCGGATGTTCGCCGTTTTTGGCCGAGTGAGTGCTGGCACTCGGGCGAAGCCAAACGGGGCCGATTACGGCACGATATCGGCGTCTTTCGACGTGCCCGGCGGCGACCGTCGCACGAGTACGGTAAACCGCGTCAGCCCGGGCGGAGTTCGGGACGCCGATGCGAAAGTGGAGAACGCCGCTCGGATCTTCGCCGTTTTTGGAGGAGTGAGTGGCGGCACTCCGGAGAAGCCAAGGAGCGCCAATTAGCGCACGATATCGGCGTCTTTCGACGCGCTCGCCGGCGACCGTCGAACGAGTAGGGCAAACCGCGTCTGCCGGGGCGGGGTTTACGACGCCGACGCAAAAGTGGGAACCGCCGCTCGGATGTTGGCCGTTTTTGGCAGAGTGAGTGCTGGCACACCGGCGACGCGAAAGAGCGCGAAAGCGCCCACGAAAGTGGCGTATTTGGACGTGCTTGACGGCGACCGCTGCAGGAGTACGAAAAACCACGTCAGCCGGGGCGAGCGACCCACGGCGGTCTGGGTGCTTATCGCTGCTATTATAGGGGCACCCCGGCAGACGCAGAAAAAAAAAATTTTTTTTCGACCTTCTTTTTTGCTGGTCGAGCTCGGGTAACCCAGGTCGCAATGGGAGCCGCGCACGAAAGCGGCGTCGCGAGACGCGTTCGCGGTCGCTAGTCGCACGAGCTCGGCAACCGCGTCAGCCGGCGCGGAGTTCGGGATGCCGACGGCTAAGTGGGTACCGCTGCTCGGATGTTCGCCGTTTTTGGCCGAGTGAGTGCTGGCACTCCGGCGAAGCGAAACGGGGCCGATTCGGGCACGATATCGGCGTATTTCGACGTGCTCGCCGGCGACCGTCGCACGAGTACGGCAAAGCGCGTCTGCCGGGGCGAGGTTTGCGATGCCGACGAAAAAGTGGGAAGCGCCGCTCGGATCTTCGCCGTTTTTGCAGGAGTGAGTGGCGGCCCTCCTGCGAGACCAAGAAGCATCGACTCGCGCACGATATCGGTGTCTTTCGACGTGCCCGCCGGCCACCGCCGCACGAGTACGGCAAACCGCGTATGCCGGGGCGGGGTTGGCGACGCCGACGCAAAAGTGGGAACCGCCACTAGGATGTTCGCCGTTTTTGGCAGAGTGAGTGCTGGCACACCGGCGACGCGAAAGAGCGCGAAAGCGCCCACGAAAGTGGCGTATTTGGACGTGCTTGACGGCGACCGCTGCAGGAGTACGAAAAACCACGTCAGCCGGGGCGAGCGACCCACGGCGGTCTGGGTGCTTATCGCTGCTATTATAGGGGCACCCCGGCAGACGCAGAAAAAAAAAATTTTTTTTCGACCTTCTTTTTTGCTGGTCGAGCTCGGGTAACCCAGGTCGCAATGGGAGCCGCGCACGAAAGCGGCGTCGCGAGACGCGTTCGCGGTCGCTAGTCGCACGAGCTCGGCAACCGCGTCAGCCGGCGCGGAGTTCGGGATGCCGACGGCTAAGTGGGTACCGCTGCTCGGATGTTCGCCGTTTTTGGCCGAGTGAGTGCTGGCACTCCGGCGAAGCGAAACGGGGCCGATTCGGGCACGATATCGGCGTATTTCGACGTGCTCGCCGGCGACCGTCGCACGAGTACGGCAAAGCGCGTCTGCCGGGGCGAGGTTTGCGATGCCGACGAAAAAGTGGGAAGCGCCGCTCGGATCTTCGCCGTTTTTGCAGGAGTGAGTGGCGGCCCTCCTGCGAGACCAAGAAGCATCGACTCGCGCACGATATCGGTGTCTTTCGACGTGCCCGCCGGCCACCGCCGCACGAGTACGGCAAACCGCGTATGCCGGGGCGGGGTTGGCGACGCCGACGCAAAAGTGGGAACCGCCACTAGGATGTTCGCCGTTTTTGGCAGAGTGAGTGCTGGCACTCCGGCGAAGCGAAAGAGCGCGAATGCGCCCACGAAAGTGGCGTGTTTGGACGTGCTTGACGACGACCACCGCAGGAAAACGAAAAACCACGTCAGCCGGGGCGAGCGACCCATGGCGGTCTGGGTGCTTATCGCTGCTATTATAGGGGCACCCCGGCAGACGCAAAAAAAAAAAAAATTTTTTTTCGACATTCTTTCTTGCTCGTCGACCTCGGGTGACCCAGGTCGCAGTGGGAGCCGCGCACGAAAGCGGCGTCGCGAGACGGCTTCGCGGTCGCTAGTCGCACGAGCTCGGCAACCGCGTCTGCCGGGGCGGAGTTCGGGACGCCGACGGCTAAGTGGGAACCGCCGCTCGGATGTTCGCCGTTTGTGGCCGAGTGAGTGCTGGCACTCCGGCGAAGCCAAACGGGGCCGATTCCGGCACGATATCGGCGTCTTTCTACGTGCTCGCCGGCGACCGTCGCACGAGTACGGCAAAGTGCGTCTGCCGGGGCGGGGTTTGCGACGCGTACGCAATAGTGAGAACCGTCGCTCGGATGTTCGTCGTCTTTCGCCGAGCCAGTGCTGGCACTCCGGCGAAGCCGAACGGAGCCGATTCGGGCACGATATCGGCGTCTTTCCACGTGCTCGCCGGCGACCGTCGCACGAGTACGGTAAACCGCGTCAGCCGGGGCGGAGTTCGGGACGCCGATGCGAAAGTGGGAAGCGCCGCTCGGATCTTCGCCGTTTTTGGAGGAGTCAGTGGCGGCACTCCGGTGAAGCCAAGGTGCGCCAATTCGCGCACGATATCGGCGTCTTTCGACGTGCCCGCCGGCCACCGTCGCACGAGTACGGCAAACCTCGTCTGCCGGGGCGGGGTTTGCGACGCCGACGCAAAAGTGGGAACCGCCGCTCGGATGTTCGCCGTTTTTGGCAGAGTGAGTGCTGGCACTCCGGCGAAGCGAAAGAGCGTGAATGCGCCCACGAAAGTAGCGTATTTGGACGTGCTTGACGGCGACCGCCGCAGGAGTACGAAAAACCACGTCAGCCGGGGCGAGCGACCCACGGCGGTCTGGGTGCTTATCGCTGCTATTATAGGGGCACCCCGGCAGACGCAGAAAGAAAAAAAAAAAAAATGGGGACATGGCGTGCGTCACCGTGCGGCTTCGCAGCGTTGCCGAAGTCGCCGAGCCCTTCGACTGAGCCGAACGGCGGACAGGGAACGTTGGTCGGCCGTTCTAACCTGTCGGTGCCACGCCGAGACGTCGTTAAGGAAAACCGCGTCGTGGGCCTCTACGACGCCGTCGAGTCGTTGTACGTTTGGTGTCCAGCGTGTCGGCGGCGAGTAGCGGACACGTCGTTCACGACTTCGGTCTTTCGCAGTCGACGCGAACTTGCGGAGAGTCGTGGTGCCTCACGTTTTCGGCAGAAACCGCGGCGGAATTTTCCCGTGCGTGCGCGCACGACCTCGGTGCTGTGCCGTCAGCGTAGTGTTGCACAAACTCGTGGCCTACCCAAGGTGCGGTACGTTTGCGGCCGTATCCTCGGTGGGAATTTCGTGAGTAGGGTCGCAAATTCTACGACCTCGGCGGGTTTGAGAGCGACGTAGACTTGTGGCACGCTCAACGTGCCACACGTTTCGGGGCACACCCGCGGTGAAATTTTCTCGAGTACGCTCGTATTAGTGCCCAAGGAGGTCTGGGTACTTATCGCTGCTATTATGTGGGGGTTCTCGTGAGCGGCGTACGCGAAAGCGACCGGGTGTCTGATATGCGGCGGGCTTCGGCCTCGTCAAGCGTGTCCTCGGGTCTGCTCCAGGGGAATCCACGGCAGTCGTCTGCAGCCTCATCCGCTTGATGCGTTAGGGGCTGGTTGTCGGACGGTGCCGTTTTACCACGATATCGAGGTGTGTTCCGTGTCGTCCTCGGGCGATTCAGATGCGAAAGCGCCGAAGACGCGGGCGTGACCCGTCGTCTGGCGGCTTTGCAGTCTCGGCTCCGTTGCTAGTTCCGGCCGGTCCACCGACAGTGCAGCGGGCTTGGGCAACCCGCACGGCGCGACCGAGTCGATGCAACGAAAAAGAGCGAGCATGAACGTGCTTCTTGCCGCACGGCTCCCACTCGTCTTTCGGGAAGGTTGTGCCGTAGCGAGCTCGAACGCCGTCATCTCGGAGTGCAAAATAAGCGTGTTGGGGCGCCTGAAGGTGGCCTCCGCCGCACACAGACTGCGTCCGGCCCGCCGAAGGCGAGGACGGACGCGCAGTCGAACGATTACCTGGTTGATCCTGCCAGTAATCATATGCTTGTCTCAAAGATTAAGCCATGCATGTCTAAGTACATGCCGAAATAAGGCGAAACCGCGAATGGCTCATTAAATCAGTTATGGTTCCTTAGATCGTTTCTTCCTACTTGGATAACTGTGGCAATTCTAGAGCTAATACATGCAGTGAGCCTGGAGCCCTTTGGGTAACGGGTGCTTTTATTAGACCAAGATCGATCGGGTTTCGGCCCGTATTGTGTGGTGACTCTGGATAACTTTGTGCTGATCGCATGGCCACGAGCCGGCGACGTTTCTTTCAAGTGTCTGCCTTATCAACTTTCGATGGTAGGTTACTTGCTTACCATGGTTGTTACGGGTAACGGAGAATCAGGGTTCGATTCCGGAGAGGGAGCCTGAGAAACGGCTACCACATCCAAGGAAGGCAGCAGGCGCGCAAATTACCCACTCCCGGCACGGGGAGGTAGTGACGAAAAATAACAATACGGGACTCTTTTGAGGCCCCGTAATTGAAATGAGTACACTCTAAATCCTTTAACGAGGATCAATTGGAGGGCAAGTCTGGTGCCAGCAGCCGCGGTAATTCCAGCTCCAATAGCGTATACTAAAGCTGCTGCGGTTAAAAAGCTCGTAGTTGGATCTCAGTTCCAGACGAGTAGTGCATCTACCCGATGCGACGGCTCGGACTGAACATCATGCCGGTTCTTTCTTGGTGCACTTCATTGTGTGCCTCGAGATGGCCGGTGCTTTTACTTTGAAAAAATTAGAGTGCTCAACGCAGGCGAGTCGCCTGAATAAACTTGCATGGAATAATAGAACAAGACCTCGTTTCTGTTCTGTTGGTTTTTGGAATACGAGGTAATGATTAAGAGGGACGGACGGGGGCATTCGTATTGCGGCGCTAGAGGTGAAATTCTTGGACCGTCGCAAGACGAACTACTGCGAAAGCATTTGCCAAGAATGTTTTCATTGATCAAGAACGAAAGTCAGAGGTTCGAAGGCGATCAGATACCGCCCTAGTTCTGACCATAAACGATGCCAACCAGCGATCCGCCTGAGTTACTCAAATGACTCGGCGGGCAGCTTCCGGGAAACCAAAGTATTTGGGTTCCGGGGGAAGTATGGTTGCAAAGCTGAAACTTAAAGGAATTGACGGAAGGGCACCACCAGGAGTGGAGCCTGCGGCTTAATTTGACTCAACACGGGAAAACTTACCCGGCCCGGACACTGGGAGGATTGACAGATTGAGAGCTCTTTCTTGATTCGGTGGATGGTGGTGCATGGCCGTTCTTAGTTGGTGGAGCGATTTGTCTGGTTAATTCCGATAACGAACGAGACTCTAGCCTATTAAATAGGTGCGGGGTTCCCAGCACCTTACAACCTTCTTAGAGGGACAAGCGGCTCCTAGCCGCACGAAACAGAGCAATAACAGGTCTGTGATGCCCTTAGATGTCCGGGGCCGCACGCGCGCTACACTGAAGGAAGCAGCGTGTCTTTATCCCTGTCTGAAAAGACTGGGTAACCCGTGGAACTTCTTTCGTGATTGGGATAGGGGCTTGCAATTGTTCCCCTTGAACGAGGAATTCCCAGTAAGCGCGAGTCATAAGCTCGCGTTGATTACGTCCCTGCCCTTTGTACACACCGCCCGTCGCTACTACCGATTGAATGATTTAGTGAGGTCTTCGGACCGATGTCCGGCGCGGCCTTTCGGTTGCGCCGGTCTGTTGGAAAGATGACCAAACTTGATCATTTAGAGGAAGTAAAAGTCGTAACAAGGTTTCCGTAGGTGAACCTGCGGAAGGATCATTAACGGATTGTGAAGGGTGAGCGCCTCAGCTGCGTCTGCGCCCGACACTTTCTGCCGCTGACCCCGTTTGGACGCGGGGTCGGCTTTTCCCCACGGGGCTGCCTGAATGTGGAGCGGCACCCCGTGACAAATTGTTGCGCCCAGCGGACGCCAACACCGCGACCTTGGACGGTCGGCCAGGTGGCGGACGCGGGTACAAACGGCGCAACGCACTCATAGGTCGGCTTTCGACCCGCCACTGCACCGTGGCTCGAAGCGCTCGAAATGCGCGACCCGACCGCTGCGGGACCGCCTAGTACTGTAAACAGGAGCGGCGGAGCGCGAACGGCGAGTCGTGGTTACGTCGGTAGAAGGCGAGGCTGCGCGTTCCCGAAACGCCAGCCGAGTGCCCTCCCGACCGTTCGAGCGTGCAAGAACGAGACCCGACAATCGCGCGGCGACTGCCAAGTACGAGAGGAACGGCACAAGCGTCGGCGGTCGGTCAAGGAACTGGCGATGTGACGGGTCCGCTGTGCACCAGTGCATACCGTCCCGCCGTCCGCGGCAAGCGCCTCCGCGTCCTCGGGTGACGGAGGCTGCCGGTCGGTTCTTGCAGGCGAGGGATCTCGCTGGCACCGGTTCGCGTTGACGCGCGGCCGGTCATGGCACGGCGATGCGACGGCCGAGGTGCGCAGTACTCGATGGAGGAACCGCACGCTCCGATGACCGTCCCGCCCTCCGCGGCGTATGCGTACCGACCGTAATGGTTGCAGCAGCGCCGGCCGGCTTTTGAATTCGCCACACGAAACACGGTGCGAGATCGCGGTTAGGGGAGCGTCGACGTTGCCAGGCGTTTTGCTTGCTGCCGAGGGAAAGGCGGCACGGCCACGTCGCGCTCGTCGCGATTAGCGGGTCTGCGCGCTTTGGGAAGGTGCCGCAACGACTTGCCGAAAGAGGAAGCACGGAAGAACGAGGGACTTGGACGTCCCGACAATTGAACGCACTTGCGGCCAGGCCCTTGCTGGCTTCGTTCTTCCGCCTCGAGTAGGCTCGTACGCGGCTCCGGCGCCGAAAGTGGTCCTTGGCACCGACTTCGGTGGACGTGGGAAGTGCCGCGCAAGTACGGCGCGCCTGGCTCCACCTGTTGGCTAAAGTAGGCAGCCGGATCGGCATTTTGGTGTGCGGTGGCAAACCGTGGATGCGAAAAAAGCTTGTGCGATTTCGTGGAACAAAAAGCGGGGGTCCCCCTTTTTATGCGGAGGAGACCGACCCGCCTGCCGTGGTGAACCGCGACGCCACGGTAAAAACGGGAGAGGCTTGTCGATGGGACCGTGCATCCCGCGCTCCACGGAGGCCGGGAGGCGGCCGCCCGAGGAAATGTGTAGCCGTCGAGGCCCGCATCTGCGTGCACTCTTATCCAAATGGGTGTACCGCAGGCATTTTCTGGTTAGGCGGGCCAATGAGAGCGAGCACACAACGATACCTACGGGTCCGGCTTGGAGAACCGGCTTCGACGCCTCCCGAGTATTTATAGAGGGGTGGACCACGAAAGCACTCGCAAGTAGCGAAAGCGAAACGCCGTCCGAAACACACCGTTTGCTCGATTTGCGGCAGCCGAAAAAGGCGCGGCAGAGTTTTGGAGTCCAAGCGTGCGCTGAAAAGCGCCCTTCTTGGCCACTGTTTGGCCGAGTGCCAGAAACGTTTGGTTTTGACTGTACGGAATTGAACAAACACTTTTTCACGACTCTAAGCGGTGGATCACTCGGTTCTCGGGTCGATGAAGAACGCAGCCAGCTGCGAG
>NW_027464671.1:137500-152500 GCF_043290135.1 Rhipicephalus microplus
TCGCTCCTCGTGTTTACCGTGCGTTAAAGTTGCGCGTCCGTGGCTCTCGCAGCTCTTGCGCGCCCGGTCGCAGAGAGGAGTACGCAACCTCGACCGCACTTTCCCTGCAGGCTTCCTTCCGACTCGAAGTCCTGCGGCGGTCTCAACGAGGTGCCACATCCTCAATGCAGTCGGTCGCCCCCGTTTCGGTTGGGCTCTGGCACGACGGTCGCCACCGTCTCGCCCTTGAGTGGCCGCTGTTGGCGCTCGCTGTGAGGTGTTCAGCGTGCTGTCTGTGTTGCCGACGCGGTCAAAACGAGTCGACGGCTCACGTTCCCTTGTGCGCCGAAGGCTCTCTTGATATGTGATCCGACCCTCAGACAGACGAAGCCAAGGGAAGACCCAAGGCCGCAATGTGCGTTCAAAGAATCAGTGCTCAGTGTGTCCTGCAATTCACACCAAGTCTCGCAGCTGGCTGCGTTCTTCATCGACCCGAGAACCGAGTGATCCACCGCTTAGAGTCGTGAAAAAGTGTTTGTTCAATTCCGTACAGTCAAAACCAAACGTTTCTGGCACTCGGCCAAACAGTGGCCAAGAAGGGCGCTTTTCAGCGCACGCTTGGACTCCAAAACTCTGCCGCGCCTTTTTCGGCTGCCGCAAATCGAGCAAACGGTGTGTTTCGGACGGCGTTTCGCTTCCGCTACTTGCGAGTGCTTTCGTGGTCCACCCCTCTATAAATACTCGGGAGGCGTCGAAGCCGGTTCTCCAAGCCGGACCCGTAGGTATCGTTGTGTGCTCGCTCTCATTGGCCCGCCTAACCAGAAAATGCCTGCGGTACACCCATTTGGATAAGAGTGCACGCAGATGCGGGCCTCGACGGCTACACATTTCCTCGGGCGGCCGCCTCCCGGCCTCCGTGGAGCGCGGGATGCACGGTCCCATCGACAAGCCTCTCCCGTTTTTACCGTGGCGTCGCGGTTCACCACGGCGGGCGGGTCGGTCTCCTCCGCATAAAAAGGGGGACCCCCGCTTTTTGTTCCACGAAATCGCACAAGCTTTTTTCGCATCCACGGTTTGCCACCGCACACCAAAATGCCGATCCGGCTGCTTACTTTAGCCAACAGGTGGAGCCAGGCGCGCCGTACTTGCGCGGCACTTCCCACGTCCACCGAAGTCGGTGCCAAGGACCACTTTCGGCGCCGGAGCCGCGTACGAGCCTACTCGAGGCGGAAGAACGAAGCCAGCAAGGGCCTGGCCGCAAGTGCGTTCAATTGTCGGGACGTCCAAGTCCCTCGTTCTTCCGTGCTTCCTCTTTCGGCAAGTCGTTGCGGCACCTTCCCAAAGCGCGCAGACCCGCTAATCGCGACGAGCGCGACGTGGCCGTGCCGCCTTTCCCTCGGCAGCAAGCAAAACGCCTGGCAACGTCGACGCTCCCCTAACCGCGATCTCGCACCGTGTTTCGTGTGGCGAATTCAAAAGCCGGCCGGCGCTGCTGCAACCATTACGGTCGGTACGCATACGCCGCGGAGGGCGGGACGGTCATCGGAGCGTGCGGTTCCTCCATCGAGTACTGCGCACCTCGGCCGTCGCATCGCCGTGCCATGACCGGCCGCGCGTCAACGCGAACCGGTGCCAGCGAGATCCCTCGCCTGCAAGAACCGACCGGCAGCCTCCGTCACCCGAGGACGCGGAGGCGCTTGCCGCGGACGGCGGGACGGTATGCACTGGTGCACAGCGGACCCGTCACATCGCCAGTTCCTTGACCGACCGCCGACGCTTGTGCCGTTCCTCTCGTACTTGGCAGTCGCCGCGCGATTGTCGGGTCTCGTTCTTGCACGCTCGAACGGTCGGGAGGGCACTCGGCTGGCGTTTCGGGAACGCGCAGCCTCGCCTTCTACCGACGTAACCACGACTCGCCGTTCGCGCTCCGCCGCTCCTGTTTACAGTACTAGGCGGTCCCGCAGCGGTCGGGTCGCGCATTTCGAGCGCTTCGAGCCACGGTGCAGTGGCGGGTCGAAAGCCGACCTATGAGTGCGTTGCGCCGTTTGTACCCGCGTCCGCCACCTGGCCGACCGTCCAAGGTCGCGGTGTTGGCGTCCGCTGGGCGCAACAATTTGTCACGGGGTGCCGCTCCACATTCAGGCAGCCCCGTGGGGAAAAGCCGACCCCGCGTCCAAACGGGGTCAGCGGCAGAAAGTGTCGGGCGCAGACGCAGCCGAGGCGCTCACCCTTCACAATCCGTTAATGATCCTTCCGCAGGTTCACCTACGGAAACCTTGTTACGACTTTTACTTCCTCTAAATGATCAAGTTTGGTCATCTTTCCAACAGACCGGCGCAACCGAAAGGCCGCGCCGGACATCGGTCCGAAGACCTCACTAAATCATTCAATCGGTAGTAGCGACGGGCGGTGTGTACAAAGGGCAGGGACGTAATCAACGCGAGCTTATGACTCGCGCTTACTGGGAATTCCTCGTTCAAGGGGAACAATTGCAAGCCCCTATCCCAATCACGAAAGAAGTTCCACGGGTTACCCAGTCTTTTCAGACAGGGATAAAGACACGCTGCTTCCTTCAGTGTAGCGCGCGTGCGGCCCCGGACATCTAAGGGCATCACAGACCTGTTATTGCTCTGTTTCGTGCGGCTAGGAGCCGCTTGTCCCTCTAAGAAGGTTGTAAGGTGCTGGGAACCCCGCACCTATTTAATAGGCTAGAGTCTCGTTCGTTATCGGAATTAACCAGACAAATCGCTCCACCAACTAAGAACGGCCATGCACCACCATCCACCGAATCAAGAAAGAGCTCTCAATCTGTCAATCCTCCCAGTGTCCGGGCCGGGTAAGTTTTCCCGTGTTGAGTCAAATTAAGCCGCAGGCTCCACTCCTGGTGGTGCCCTTCCGTCAATTCCTTTAAGTTTCAGCTTTGCAACCATACTTCCCCCGGAACCCAAATACTTTGGTTTCCCGGAAGCTGCCCGCCGAGTCATTTGAGTAACTCAGGCGGATCGCTGGTTGGCATCGTTTATGGTCAGAACTAGGGCGGTATCTGATCGCCTTCGAACCTCTGACTTTCGTTCTTGATCAATGAAAACATTCTTGGCAAATGCTTTCGCAGTAGTTCGTCTTGCGACGGTCCAAGAATTTCACCTCTAGCGCCGCAATACGAATGCCCCCGTCCGTCCCTCTTAATCATTACCTCGTATTCCAAAAACCAACAGAACAGAAACGAGGTCTTGTTCTATTATTCCATGCAAGTTTATTCAGGCGACTCGCCTGCGTTGAGCACTCTAATTTTTTCAAAGTAAAAGCACCGGCCATCTCGAGGCACACAATGAAGTGCACCAAGAAAGAACCGGCATGATGTTCAGTCCGAGCCGTCGCATCGGGTAGATGCACTACTCGTCTGGAACTGAGATCCAACTACGAGCTTTTTAACCGCAGCAGCTTTAGTATACGCTATTGGAGCTGGAATTACCGCGGCTGCTGGCACCAGACTTGCCCTCCAATTGATCCTCGTTAAAGGATTTAGAGTGTACTCATTTCAATTACGGGGCCTCAAAAGAGTCCCGTATTGTTATTTTTCGTCACTACCTCCCCGTGCCGGGAGTGGGTAATTTGCGCGCCTGCTGCCTTCCTTGGATGTGGTAGCCGTTTCTCAGGCTCCCTCTCCGGAATCGAACCCTGATTCTCCGTTACCCGTAACAACCATGGTAAGCAAGTAACCTACCATCGAAAGTTGATAAGGCAGACACTTGAAAGAAACGTCGCCGGCTCGTGGCCATGCGATCAGCACAAAGTTATCCAGAGTCACCACACAATACGGGCCGAAACCCGATCGATCTTGGTCTAATAAAAGCACCCGTTACCCAAAGGGCTCCAGGCTCACTGCATGTATTAGCTCTAGAATTGCCACAGTTATCCAAGTAGGAAGAAACGATCTAAGGAACCATAACTGATTTAATGAGCCATTCGCGGTTTCGCCTTATTTCGGCATGTACTTAGACATGCATGGCTTAATCTTTGAGACAAGCATATGATTACTGGCAGGATCAACCAGGTAATCGTTCGACTGCGCGTCCGTCCTCGCCTTCGGCGGGCCGGACGCAGTCTGTGTGCGGCGGAGGCCACCTTCAGGCGCCCCAACACGCTTATTTTGCACTCCGAGATGACGGCGTTCGAGCTCGCTACGGCACAACCTTCCCGAAAGACGAGTGGGAGCCGTGCGGCAAAAAGCACGTTCATGCTCGCTCTTTTTCGTTGCATCGACTCGGTCGCGCCGTGCGGGTTGCCCAAGCCCGCTGCACTGTCGGTGGACCGGCCGGAACTAGCAACGGAGCCGAGACCGCAAAGCCGCCAGACGACGGGTCACGCCCGCGTCTTCGGCGCTTTCGCATCTGAATCGCCCGAGGACGACACGGAACACACCTCGATATCGTGGTAAAACGGCACCGTCCGACAACCAGCCCCTAACGCATCAAGCGGATGAGGCTGCAGACGACTGCCGTGGATTCCCCTGGAGCAGACCCGAGGACACGCTTGACGAGGCCGAAGCCCGCCGCATATCAGACACCCGGTCGCTTTCGCGTACGCCGCTCACGAGAACCCCCACATAATAGCAGCGATAAGTACCCAGACCTCCTTGGGCACTAATACGAGCGTACTCGAGAAAATTTCACCGCGGGTGTGCCCCGAAACGTGTGGCACGTTGAGCGTGCCACAAGTCTACGTCGCTCTCAAACCCGCCGAGGTCGTAGAATTTGCGACCCTACTCACGAAATTGCCACCGAGGATACGGCCGCAAACGTACCGCACCTTGGGTAGGCCACGAGTTTGTGCAACACTACGCTGACGGCACAGCACCGAGGTCGTGCGCGCACGCACGGGAAAATTCCGCCGCGGTTTCTGCCGAAAACGTGAGGCACCACGACTCTCCGCAAGTTCGCGTCGACTGCGAAAGACCGAAGTCGTGAACGACGTGTCCGCTACTCGCCGCCGACACGCTGGACACCAAACGTACAACGAATCGACGGCGTCGTAGAGGCCCACGACGCGGTTTTCCTTAACGACGTCTCGGCGTGGCACCGACAGGTTAGAACGGCCGACCAACGTTCCCTGTCCGCCGTTCGGCTCAGTCGAAGGGCTCGGCGACTTCGGCAACGCTGCGAAGCCGCACGGTGACGCACGCCATGTCCCCATTTTTTTTTTCTTTCTGCGTCTGCCGGGGTGCCCCTATAATAGCAGCGATAAGCACCCAGACCGCCGTGGGTCGCTCGCCCCGGCTGACGTGGTTTTTCGTACTCCTGCGGCGGTCGCCGTCAAGCACGTCCAAATACGCTACTTTCGTGGGCGCATTCACGCTCTTTCGCTTCGCCGGAGTGCCAGCACTCACTCTGCCAAAAACGGCGAACATCCGAGCGGCGGTTCCCACTTTTGCGTCGGCGTCGCAAACCCCGCCCCGGCAGACGAGGTTTGCCGTACTCGTGCGACGGTGGCCGGCGGGCACGTCGAAAGACGCCGATATCGTGCGCGAATTGGCGCACCTTGGCTTCACAGGAGTGCCGCCACTGACTCCTCCAAAAACGGCGAAGATCCGAGCGGCGCTTCCCACTTTCGCATCGGCGTCCCGAACTCCGCCCCGGCTGACGCGGTTTACCGTACTCGTGCGACGGTCGCCGGCGAGCACGTGGAAAGACGCCGATATCGTGCCCGAATCGGCTCCGTTCGGCTTCGCCGGAGTGCCAGCACTGGCTCGGCGAAAGACGACGAACATCCGAGCGACGGTTCTCACTATTGCGTACGCGTCGCAAACCCCGCCCCGGCAGACGCACTTTGCCGTACTCGTGCGACGGTCGCCGGCGAGCACGTAGAAAGACGCCGATATCGTGCCGGAATCGGCCCCGTTTGGCTTCGCCGGAGTGCCAGCACTCACTCGGCCACAAACGGCGAACATCCGAGCGGCGGTTCCCACTTAGCCGTCGGCGTCCCGAACTCCGCCCCGGCAGACGCGGTTGCCGAGCTCGTGCGACTAGCGACCGCGAAGCCGTCTCGCGACGCCGCTTTCGTGCGCGGCTCCCACTGCGACCTGGGTCACCCGAGGTCGACGAGCAAAAAAGAATGTCGAAAAAAAAATTTTTTTTTTTTTGCGTCTGCCGGGGTGCCCCTATAATAGCAGCGATAAGCACCCAGACCGCCATGGGTCGCTCGCCCCGGCTGACGTGGTTTTTCGTTTTCCTGCGGTGGTCGTCGTCAAGCACGTCCAAACACGCCACTTTCGTGGGCGCATTCGCGCTCTTTCGCTTCGCCGGAGTGCCAGCACTCACTCTGCCAAAAACGGCGAACATCCTAGTGGCGGTTCCCACTTTTGCGTCGGCGTCGCCAACCCCGCCCCGGCATACGCGGTTTGCCGTACTCGTGCGGCGGTGGCCGGCGGGCACGTCGAAAGACACCGATATCGTGCGCGAGTCGATGCTTCTTGGTCTCGCAGGAGGGCCGCCACTCACTCCTGCAAAAACGGCGAAGATCCGAGCGGCGCTTCCCACTTTTTCGTCGGCGTCGCAAACCTCGCCCCGGCAGACGCGCTTTGCCGTACTCGTGCGACGGTCGCCGGCGAGCACGTCGAAATACGCCGATATCGTGCCCGAATCGGCCCCGTTTCGCTTCGCCGGAGTGCCAGCACTCGCTCGGCCAAAGACGACGAACATCCGAGCGACGGTTCCCACTATTGCGTACGCGTCGCAAACCCCGCCCCGGCAGACGCGGTTTGCCGTACTCGTGCGGCGGTGGCCGGCGGGCACGTCGAAAGACGCCGATATCGTGCACGAATTGGCGCTCCTTGGCTTCACCGGAGTGCCAGCACTCACTCGGCCAAAAACGGCGAACATCCGAGCAGCGGTACCCACTTAGCCGTCGGCATCCCGAACTCCGCGCCGGCTGACGCGGTTGCCGAGCTCGTGCGACTAGCGACCGCGAACGCGTCTCGCGACGCCGCTTTCGTGCGCGGCTCCCATTGCGACCTGGGTTACCCGAGCTCGACCAGCAAAAAAGAAGGTCGAAAAAAAATTTTTTTTTTTCTGCGTCTGCCGGGGTGCCCCTATAATAGCAGCGATAAGCACCCAGACCGCCGTGGGTCGCTCGCCCCGGCTGACGTGGTTTTTCGTACTCCTGCAGCGGTCGCCGTCAAGCACGTCCAAATACGCCACTTTCGTGGGCGCATTCGCGCTCTTTCGCGTCGCCGGAGTGCCAGCACTCACTCTGCCAAAAACGGCCAACATCCGAGCGGCGGTTCCCACTTTTGCGTCGGCGTCGTAAACCCCGCCCCGGCAGACGCGGTTTGCCCTACTCGTGCGACGGTCGCCGGCGAGCGCGTCGAAAGACGCCGATATCGTGCGCTAATTGGCGCTCCTTGGCTTCTCCGGAGTGCCGCCACTCACTCCTCCAAAAACGGCGAAGATCCGAGCGGCGTTCTCCACTTTCGCATCGGCGTCCCGAACTCCGCCCGGGCTGACGCGGTTTACCGTACTCGTGCGACGGTCGCCGGCGGGCACGTCGAAAGACGCCGATATCGTGCCGTAATCGGCCCCGTTTGGCTTCGCCCGAGTGCCAGCACTCACTCGGCCAAAAACGGCGAACATCCGAGCAGCGTTTCCCACTTTCGCATCGGCGTCCCGAAGCCCGCCCCGGCAGACGCGGTTTGCCCTACTCGAGCGACGGTCGCCGGCGATCACGTCGAAAGGCGCCGAATTCGTGCACGAATCGATGCTTCTTGGTCTCGCAGGAGGGCCGCCACTCACTCCTGCAAAAACGGCGAAGATCCGAGTTGCGCTTCCCACTTTTTCGTCGGCGTCCCGAACTACGCCCCGGCTGACGCGGTTTACCGTACTCGTGCGACGGTCGCCGGCGGTCACTTCAAAATACGCCGATTTCGTGGGCGCATTCACGCTGTTTCGCTTCCCCGGAGTGCCAACACTCACTCTGCCGAAAGCGGCGATCATCCGAGCGGCGGTTCCCACTTTTGCGTCGGCTTCGCAAACGGCGCCCCGGCAGACGCGCTCGTGCGACGTACTCGTGCGACGGTCGCCGGCGAGCACGTCGAAAGACGCCGATATCGTGCTCGAATCGACCCCGTTTCGCTTCGCCGGAGTGCTGCCAGTCACGGCGCAGAAAACGGCGAACAAGTGTTTTTTTTTTTTCCTAGAATTTGTGTTATAGAAGGCACATTTGATATCGGACGATAATTTTCAACTTTATCACGCGCACCGATTTTCGTGTAGAGGTTTGCAAATTTATGGGAATTTCTCCACTTGGAATAATGCGATTTAGTAGTACTACGAGAACTTCATGGATGTACTCAAGGGTACGGGGCAAGTCAGTTACGTCAACACCTGCAGATTATTTACACTTCAAACTGAAAATTGTTGGTTGTGAGTCCTCGTGTGATATTAAAGGCCGATTCGCTAACACATAGAACAAAGAAAGAAAGGAAGAAAAAACGCCCGCGCTCGCTCAAGAAACCTGGGTTCGCAACAAGTGGCAACAACAAGCAACCGAGCGAGTGCGCCAAAACCCGTGGCGGCCGAACAAACGCGAAGTCCCAACCGCGTCAGCCGGGGCGGCACGGGACAGGAAAAATCACTTCAGCCGGGGCGGCGGGGCACCGAATAAACCTCGTCACCTCGTCGCAGGATAAAAGAGGAAACAAAAAGTCTAAACAGCGTCTGCTGGAGCGAATGCGTAATAAAACAACAACAACAACAAAAAAAAAAACACCCGCGCTCAAGAAGTCTGCAATCACCACAAAAGGCGACTGTGACCGAGCAGCGTCAGCCGGGGCCGTGCGGAAACGGAAAAACCGCGACTACCGGGGCGTCGAGGCACCGAAAAATCCACTTCAGCCGCGGCGAAAAAAAAAACAAAAAGAAAGACGGAGGGGGGGGGGGGAACCACGTCTGCCGGGGCGAAGGAAAAAAAAAACGCGTCTGCCGGGGCGAGCCCGGGTGCGGCACCACCGGGAAAACTGTGGCAAACAGACATGGCGATCGAGTGAGTGGGCCGCCAGCCAGGCTCAGCCAAAAAGTGCAAAGTCCGAACTGCGTCAGCCGGGGCGGCAAAAACCGCGTCAGCCGGGGCGGCGCAAAAAACCGCGTCTGCCGGGGCGGCACGAAACCGCGTCAGCCGGGGCGGCGCGAAAACTGCGTCAGCCGGGGCGAAAGAAAAAAAAAAAACGCGTCTGCCGGGGCAAGCCCGGGTGCGGCACCACCGGGAAAACTGTGGCAAACAGACATGGCGATCGAGTGAGTGGGCCGCCAGCCAGGCACAGCCGAAAAGTGCAAAGTCCGAACCGTGTCAGCCGGGGCGGCAAAAACCGCGTCAGCCGGGGCGGCGCGAAAACCGCGTCTGCCGGGGCGGCGCGAAAACTGCGTCAGCCGGGGCGAGCCCGGGTGCGGCACCACCGGGAAAACTGTGGCTAACAGACATGGCGATCGAGTGAGTGGGCCACCAGCCAGGCTCAGCCGAAAAGTGCTAAGTCCGAACTGCGTCAGCCGGGGCGGCAAAAACCGCGTCAGCCGGGGCGGCAAAAACCGCGTCAGCCGGGGCGGCGCAAAAACCGCGTCTGCCGGGGCGGCACGAAACCGCGTCAGCCGGGGCGGCGCGAAAACTGCGTCAGCCGGGGCGAGCCCGGGTGCGGCACCACCGGGAAAACTGTGGCAAACAGACATGGCGATCGAGTGAGTGGGCCGCCAGCCAGGCTCAGCCAAAAAGTGCCAAGTCCGAACTGCGTCAGCCGGGGCGGCAAAAAACCGCGTCAGCCGGGGCGGCGCAAAAAACCGCGTCTGCCGGGGCGGCGCGAAAACCGCGTCTGCCGGGGCGGCGCGAAAACTGCGTCAGCCGGGGCGAAAGAAAAAAAAAACGCGTCTGCCGGGGCGAGCCCGGGTGCGGCACCACCGGGAAAACTGTGGCAAACAGACATGGCGATCGAGTGAGTGGGCCGCCAGCCAGGCACAGCCGAAAAGTGCCAAGTCCGAACTGCGTCTGCCGGGGCGGCACGAAACCGCGTCAGCCGGGGCGGCGCGAAAACTGCGTCAGCCGGGGCGAAAGAAAAAAAAAACGCGTCTGCCGGGGCGAGCCCGGGTGCGGCACCACCGGGAAAACTGTGGCAAACAGACATGGCGATCGAGTGAGTGGGCCGCCAGCCAGGCTCAGCCAAAAAGTGCAAAGTCCGAACTGCGTCAGCCGGGGCGGCAAAAACCGCGTCAGCCGGGGCGGCGCAAAAAACCGCGTCTGCCGGGGCGGCACGAAACCGCGTCAGCCGGGGCGGCGCGAAAACTGCGTCAGCCGGGGCGAAAGAAAAAAAAAAAAACGCGTCTGCCGGGGCAAGCCCGGGTGCGGCACCACCGGGAAAACTGTGGCAAACAGACATGGCGATCGAGTGAGTGGGCCGCCAGCCAGGCACAGCCGAAAAGTGCAAAGTCCGAACCGTGTCAGCCGGGGCGACGCAAAAACCGCGTCAGCCGGGGCGGCGCGAAAACCGCGTCAGCCGGGGCGGCACGAAACCGCGTCAGCCGGGGCGGCGCGAAAACTGCGTCAGCCGGGGCGGCGCGAAAACCTCGTCAGCCGGGGCGAGCGAAAAGGGGGGGGGGGAACCACGTCTGCCGGGGCGAAAGAAAAAAAAAACGCGTCTGCCGGGGCGAGCCCGGGTGCGGCACCACCGGGAAGACTGTGGCAAACAGACATGGCGATCGAGTGAGTGGGCCGCCAGCCAGGCTCAGCCCAAAAAGTGCTAAGTCCGAACTGCGTCAGCCGGGGCGGCAAAAACCGCGTCAGCCGGGGCGGCGCGAAAACCGCGTCTGCCGGGGCGGCGCGAAAACTGCGTCAGCCGGGGCGAGCCCGGGTGCGGCACCACCGGGAAAACTGTGGCTAACAGACATGGCGATCGAGTGAGTGGGCCACCAGCCAGGCTCAGCCAAAAAGTGCTAAGTCCGAACTGCGTCAGCCGGGGCGGCAAAAACCGCGTCAGCCGGGGCGGCAAAAACCGCGTCAGCCGGGGCGGCGCAAAAACCGCGTCTGCCGGGGCGGCACGAAACCGCGTCAGCCGGGGCGGCGCGAAAACTGCGTCAGCCGGGGCGAGCCCGGGTGCGGCACCACCGGGAAAACTGTGGCAAACAGACATGGCGATCGAGTGAGTGGGCCGCCAGCCAGGCTCAGCCAAAAAGTGCCAAGTCCGAACTGCGTCAGCCGGGGCGGCAAAAAACCGCGTCAGCCGGGGCGGCGCAAAAAACCGCGTCTGCCGGGGCGGCGCGAAACCGCGTCAGCCGGGGCGGCGCGAAAACTGCGTCAGCCGGGGCGGCGCGAAAACCTCGTCAGCCGGGGCGAGCGAAAAGGGGGGGGGGGAACCACGTCTGCCGGGGCGAAAGAAAAAAAAAACGCGTCTGCCGGGGCGAGCCCGGGTGCGGCACCACCGGGAAGACTGTGGCAAACAGACATGGCGATCGAGTGAGTGGGCCGCCAGCCAGGCTCAGCCCAAAAAGTGCTAAGTCCGAACTGCGTCAGCCGGGGCGGCAAAAACCGCGTCAGCCGGGGCGGCGCGAAAACCGCGTCTGCCGGGGCGGCGCGAAAACTGCGTCAGCCGGGGCGAGCCCGGGTGCGGCACCACCGGGAAAACTGTGGCTAACAGACATGGCGATCGAGTGAGTGGGCCACCAGCCAGGCTCAGCCAAAAAGTGCCAAGTCCGAACTGCGTCAGCCGGGGCGGCAAAAACCGCGTCAGCCGGGGCGGCAAAAACCGCGTCAGCCGGGGCGGCGCAAAAACCGCGTCTGCCGGGGCGGCACGAAACCGCGTCAGCCGGGGCGGCGCGAAAACTGCGTCAGCCGGGGCGAGCCCGGGTGCGGCACCACCGGGAAAACTGTGGCAAACAGACATGGCGATCGAGTGAGTGGGCCGCCAGCCAGGCTCAGCCAAAAAGTGCCAAGTCCGAACTGCGTCAGCCGGGGCGGCAAAAAACCGCGTCAGCCGGGGCGGCGCAAAAAACCGCGTCTGCCGGGGCGGCGCGAAAACCGCGTCTGCCGGGGCGGCGCGAAAACTGCGTCAGCCGGGGCGAAAGAAAAAAAAAACGCGTCTGCCGGGGCGAGCCCGGGTGCGGCACCACCGGGAAAACTGTGGCAAACAGACATGGCGATCGAGTGAGTGGGCCGCCAGCCAGGCACAGCCGAAAAGTGCCAAGTCCGAACTGCGTCTGCCGGGGCGGCACGAAACCGCGTCAGCCGGGGCGGCGCGAAAACTGCGTCAGCCGGGGCGAAAGAAAAAAAAAAACGCGTCTGCCGGGGCGAGCCCGGGTGCGGCACCACCGGGAAAACTGTGGCAAACAGACATGGCGATCGAGTGAGTGGGCCGCCAGCCAGGCTCAGCCAAAAAGTGCAAAGTCCGAACTGCGTCAGCCGGGGCGGCAAAAACCGCGTCAGCCGGGGCGGCGCAAAAAACCGCGTCTGCCGGGGCGGCACGAAACCGCGTCAGCCGGGGCGGCGCGAAAACTGCGTCAGCCGGGGCGAAAGAAAAAAAAAAAACGCGTCTGCCGGGGCAAGCCCGGGTGCGGCACCACCGGGAAAACTGTGGCAAACAGACATGGCGATCGAGTGAGTGGGCCGCCAGCCAGGCACAGCCGAAAAGTGCAAAGTCCGAACCGTGTCAGCCGGGGCGACGCAAAAACCGCGTCAGCCGGGGCGGCGCGAAAACCGCGTCAGCCGGGGCGGCACGAAACCGCGTCAGCCGGGGCGGCGCGAAAACTGCGTCAGCCGGGGCGGCGCGAAAACCTCGTCAGCCGGGGCGAGCGAAAAGGGGGGGGGGGAACCACGTCTGCCGGGGCGAAAGAAAAAAAAAACGCGTCTGCCGGGGCGAGCCCGGGTGCGGCACCACCGGGAAGACTGTGGCAAACAGACATGGCGATCGAGTGAGTGGGCCGCCAGCCAGGCTCAGCCCAAAAAGTGCTAAGTCCGAACTGCGTCAGCCGGGGCGGCAAAAACCGCGTCAGCCGGGGCGGCGCGAAAACCGCGTCTGCCGGGGCGGCGCGAAAACTGCGTCAGCCGGGGCGAGCCCGGGTGCGGCACCACCGGGAAAACTGTGGCTAACAGACATGGCGATCGAGTGAGTGGGCCACCAGCCAGGCTCAGCCAAAAAGTGCTAAGTCCGAACTGCGTCAGCCGGGGCGGCAAAAACCGCGTCAGCCGGGGCGGCAAAAACCGCGTCAGCCGGGGCGGCGCAAAAACCGCGTCTGCCGGGGCGGCACGAAACCGCGTCAGCCGGGGCGGCGCGAAAACTGCGTCAGCCGGGGCGAGCCCGGGTGCGGCACCACCGGGAAAACTGTGGCAAACAGACATGGCGATCGAGTGAGTGGGCCGCCAGCCAGGCTCAGCCAAAAAGTGCCAAGTCCGAACTGCGTCAGCCGGGGCGGCAAAAAACCGCGTCAGCCGGGGCGGCGCAAAAAACCGCGTCTGCCGGGGCGGCGCGAAAACCGCGTCTGCCGGGGCGGCGCGAAAACTGCGTCAGCCGGGGCGAAAGAAAAAAAAAAACGCGTCTGCCGGGGCGAGCCCGGGTGCGGCACCACCGGGAAAACTGTGGCAAACAGACATGGCGATCGAGTGAGTGGGCCGCCAGCCAGGCACAGCCGAAAAGTGCCAAGTCCGAACTGCGTCTGCCGGGGCGGCCCGAAACCGCGTCAGCCGGGGCGGCGCGAAAACTGCGTCAGCCGGGGCGAAAGAAAAAAAAAACGCGTCTGCCGGGGCGAGCCCGGGTGCGGCACCACCGGGAAAACTGTGGCAAACAGACATGGCGATCGAGTGAGTGGGCCGCCAGCCAGGCACAGCCGAAAAGTGCTAAGTCCGAACTGCGTCTGCCGGGGCGGCACGAAACCGCGTCAGCCGGGGCGGCGCGAAAACCGCGTCTGCCGGGGCGGCACGAAACCGCGTCAGCCGGGGCGGCGCGAAAACTGCGTCAGCCGGGGCGAGCCCGGGTGCAGCACCACCGGGAAAACTGTGGCAAACAGACATGGCGATCGAGTGAGTGGGCCGCCAGCCAGGCACAGCCGAAAAGTGCTAAGTCCGAACTGCGTCAGCCGGGGCGGCAAAAACCGCGTCAGCCGGGGCGGCGCAAAAACCGCGTCTGCCGGGGCGAATGCAAAAAAAAACAAAGAAAAAAGCCCGCGCTTAATCAAAAGAAAACAAAGAAAAAAGCTTGCGCTTAATCAAAAGAAAACAAACAAAAAAAGTTCGCGCTTAAGCCTGGCGGTGGAACCACCGGGGCAAACAGACCTGGCGATCGAGTGAGTGGGCCGCCAGCCGGGGTGAGCCAAAAAGTGCAAAGTCCGAACCGCGTCAGCCGGGGCGACGCAAAAACCGCGTCAGCCGGGGCGGCGCGAAAACCGCGTCAGCCGGGGCGGCGCAAAAACTGCGTCAGCCGGGGCGGCACGGAAAAACGAAAACCGCGTCAGCCGGGGCGGCACGGAAAAACGAAAACCGCGTCAGCCGGGGCGACATCAAAATGAGGAAAAAAAAAAAAACTGCCTTAGGACACCTGCGTACACTTTCATGCGTTTGGGCATATCTCTCTGTAACACGCGCGCCCCTCGTTACGCGCGGCACTCTGTTTTCTCCGACACCCATATTTCGGCGGCATGTGGCACGCGCGCCCGTCCCTACGCACGGCACACCGCAGTGCTTTCTCGATATTTTTCTTTTCCTCCAACACCGTCATCTATAGGCTTTTAGTGACCTGTTGCTCGTGGCACAAGTTCGCTAGCTCTGACACCTCTTGCATGCGCACCGTTTTTGCGCACGGTGCTATGCCGCAAAGCACGGCAGTCGCATGCGTTTCTCTCAGGCACCTCTTTTTTGACACAACGCTGTGGTGCTTAGAAACACACGCGCCGCTTTTGCACACAGAACTCCACCGTACAGCACGGTAGTCACGTTTGTTCCACACGAACAGCAGTGTGCATCTTGCTACGACACTTTGAAAGCTTTTTCTTCCGAGTCTCG
>NW_027464671.1:160000-175000 GCF_043290135.1 Rhipicephalus microplus
ACCGGTGTGACGTGGAAGTGACGGGACACGTTCGTAAACCCATCGCGAACCGAGTACGACGCCCTACCAAGTGCGCCCGCAACCCTGTACAGGGTCACATCTTCACAAGGCTGGCAAGCGGCATTCCGCTGCGCGCGTGCGTCGTCCGAGCAGTTGCGTGATAAACGACCGTGTCGAAAGCCCAAACACCGCCGAGGCCAGTCGCCGCCGCCGCAAGGGCAGCCACGCAGCCTGGCGAGAGGCATCGTCTCGTGTAGCGTCGCCCCCGCCCCAACTGGAGTGGCCCAGTTTTTTGAACGGGACGGGAACTGCGAAGCACTTAGACCGACGGCGGACTACGACGAGAACGCCTTAAGCTTCGCCAACGTTTCGCCAACTCGTGCGGGAGACTTTTTCCGTTTCGCGGCAAGTCGTCGCGCCGTGCTCTCCGCATCAACCGCGTACGCAGCGAACCGCAAACGTCGGGCGCAGCCTCCTCACCTCCCTGCGCTTTGCGCGCGAACGTTCCCTGTTCGCGCGGCAAAGCCTGGAGGAGGCACGGCCCCGCAGCGTGTTCGAGCGCCCGGTCTACGGGACACCCTGCTTACTTCGAGGGCAACAAGCGCAACGCAAGGCTGCGATCTCGCGCACTTTGCGCACGGCTGGAGAAGCTTTGCTGGCCGGCTTTCGCTCCTCGTGTTTACCGTGCGTTAAAGTTGCGCGTCCGTGGCTCTCGCAGCTCTTGCGCGCCCGGTCGCAGAGAGGAGTACGCAACCTCGACCGCACTTTCCCTGCAGGCTTCCTTCCGACTCGAAGTCCTGCGGCGGTCTCAACGAGGTGCCACATCCTCAATGCAGTCGGTCGCCCCCGTTTCGGTTGGGCTCTGGCACGACGGTCGCCACCGTCTCGCCCTTGAGTGGCCGCTGTTGGCGCTCGCTGTGAGGTGTTCAGCGTGCTGTCCGTGTTGCCGACGCGGTCAAAACGAGTCGACGGCTCACGTTCCCTTGTGCGCCGAAGGCTCTCTTGATATGTGATCCGACCCTCAGACAGACGAAGCCAAGGGAAGACCCAAGGCCGCAATGTGCGTTCAAAGAATCAGTGCTCAGTGTGTCCTGCAATTCACACCAAGTCTCGCAGCTGGCTGCGTTCTTCATCGACCCGAGAACCGAGTGATCCACCGCTTAGAGTCGTGAAAAAGTGTTTGTTCAATTCCGTACAGTCAAAACCAAACGTTTCTGGCACTCGGCCAAACAGTGGCCAAGAAGGGCGCTTTTCAGCGCACGCTTGGACTCCAAAACTCTGCCGCGCCTTTTTCGGCTGCCGCAAATCGAGCAAACGGTGTGTTTCGGACGGCGTTTCGCTTCCGCTACTTGCGAGTGCTTTCGTGGTCCACCCCTCTATAAATACTCGGGAGGCGTCGAAGCCGGTTCTCCAAGCCGGACCCGTAGGTATCGTTGTGTGCTCGCTCTCATTGGCCCGCCTAACCAGAAAATGCCTGCGGTACACCCATTTGGATAAGAGTGCACGCAGATGCGGGCCTCGACGGCTACACATTTCCTCGGGCGGCCGCCTCCCGGCCTCCGTGGAGCGCGGGATGCACGGTCCCATCAACAAGCCTCTCCCGTTTTTACCGTGGCGTCGCGGTTCACCACGGCGGGCGGGTCGGTCTCCTCCGCATAAAAAGGGGGACCCCCGCTTTTTGTTCCACGAAATCGCACAAGCTTTTTTCGCATCCACGGTTTGCCACCGCACACCAAAATGCCGATCCGGCTGCTTACTTTAGCCAACAGGTGGAGCCAGGCGCGCCGTACTTGCGCGGCACTTCCCACGTCCACCGAAGTCGGTGCCAAGGACCACTTTCGGCGCCGGAGCCGCGTACGAGCCTACTCGAGGCGGAAGAACGAAGCCAGCAAGGGCCTGGCCGCAAGTGCGTTCAATTGTCGGGACGTCCAAGTCCCTCGTTCTTCCGTGCTTCCTCTTTCGGCAAGTCGTTGCGGCACCTTCCCAAAGCGCGCAGACCCGCTAATCGCGACGAGCGCGACGTGGCCGTGCCGCCTTTCCCTCGGCAGCAAGCAAAACGCCTGGCAACGTCGACGCTCCCCTAACCGCGATCTCGCACCGTGTTTCGTGTGGCGAATTCAAAAGCCGGCCGGCGCTGCTGCAACCATTACGGTCGGTACGCATACGCCGCGGAGGGCGGGACGGTCATCGGAGCGTGCGGTTCCTCCATCGAGTACTGCGCACCTCGGCCGTCGCATCGCCGTGCCATGACCGGCCGCGCGTCAACGCGAACCGGTGCCAGCGAGATCCCTCGCCTGCAAGAACCGACCGGCAGCCTCCGTCACCCGAGGACGCGGAGGCGCTTGCCGCGGACGGCGGGACGGTATGCACTGGTGCACAGCGGACCCGTCACATCGCCAGTTCCTTGACCGACCGCCGACGCTTGTGCCGTTCCTCTCGTACTTGGCAGTCGCCGCGCGATTGTCGGGTCTCGTTCTTGCACGCTCGAACGGTCGGGAGGGCACTCGGCTGGCGTTTCGGGAACGCGCAGCCTCGCCTTCTACCGACGTAACCACGACTCGCCGTTCGCGCTCCGCCGCTCCTGTTTACAGTACTAGGCGGTCCCGCAGCGGTCGGGTCGCGCATTTCGAGCGCTTCGAGCCACGGTGCAGTGGCGGGTCGAAAGCCGACCTATGAGTGCGTTGCGCCGTTTGTACCCGCGTCCGCCACCTGGCCGACCGTCCAAGGTCGCGGTGTTGGCGTCCGCTGGGCGCAACAATTTGTCACGGGGTGCCGCTCCACATTCAGGCAGCCCCGTGGGGAAAAGCCGACCCCGCGTCCAAACGGGGTCAGCGGCAGAAAGTGTCGGGCGCAGACGCAGCCGAGGCGCTCACCCTTCACAATCCGTTAATGATCCTTCCGCAGGTTCACCTACGGAAACCTTGTTACGACTTTTACTTCCTCTAAATGATCAAGTTTGGTCATCTTTCCAACAGACCGGCGCAACCGAAAGGCCGCGCCGGACATCGGTCCGAAGACCTCACTAAATCATTCAATCGGTAGTAGCGACGGGCGGTGTGTACAAAGGGCAGGGACGTAATCAACGCGAGCTTATGACTCGCGCTTACTGGGAATTCCTCGTTCAAGGGGAACAATTGCAAGCCCCTATCCCAATCACGAAAGAAGTTCCACGGGTTACCCAGTCTTTTCAGACAGGGATAAAGACACGCTGCTTCCTTCAGTGTAGCGCGCGTGCGGCCCCGGACATCTAAGGGCATCACAGACCTGTTATTGCTCTGTTTCGTGCGGCTAGGAGCCGCTTGTCCCTCTAAGAAGGTTGTAAGGTGCTGGGAACCCCGCACCTATTTAATAGGCTAGAGTCTCGTTCGTTATCGGAATTAACCAGACAAATCGCTCCACCAACTAAGAACGGCCATGCACCACCATCCACCGAATCAAGAAAGAGCTCTCAATCTGTCAATCCTCCCAGTGTCCGGGCCGGGTAAGTTTTCCCGTGTTGAGTCAAATTAAGCCGCAGGCTCCACTCCTGGTGGTGCCCTTCCGTCAATTCCTTTAAGTTTCAGCTTTGCAACCATACTTCCCCCGGAACCCAAATACTTTGGTTTCCCGGAAGCTGCCCGCCGAGTCATTTGAGTAACTCAGGCGGATCGCTGGTTGGCATCGTTTATGGTCAGAACTAGGGCGGTATCTGATCGCCTTCGAACCTCTGACTTTCGTTCTTGATCAATGAAAACATTCTTGGCAAATGCTTTCGCAGTAGTTCGTCTTGCGACGGTCCAAGAATTTCACCTCTAGCGCCGCAATACGAATGCCCCCGTCCGTCCCTCTTAATCATTACCTCGTATTCCAAAAACCAACAGAACAGAAACGAGGTCTTGTTCTATTATTCCATGCAAGTTTATTCAGGCGACTCGCCTGCGTTGAGCACTCTAATTTTTTCAAAGTAAAAGCACCGGCCATCTCGAGGCACACAATGAAGTGCACCAAGAAAGAACCGGCATGATGTTCAGTCCGAGCCGTCGCATCGGGTAGATGCACTACTCGTCTGGAACTGAGATCCAACTACGAGCTTTTTAACCGCAGCAGCTTTAGTATACGCTATTGGAGCTGGAATTACCGCGGCTGCTGGCACCAGACTTGCCCTCCAATTGATCCTCGTTAAAGGATTTAGAGTGTACTCATTTCAATTACGGGGCCTCAAAAGAGTCCCGTATTGTTATTTTTCGTCACTACCTCCCCGTGCCGGGAGTGGGTAATTTGCGCGCCTGCTGCCTTCCTTGGATGTGGTAGCCGTTTCTCAGGCTCCCTCTCCGGAATCGAACCCTGATTCTCCGTTACCCGTAACAACCATGGTAAGCAAGTAACCTACCATCGAAAGTTGATAAGGCAGACACTTGAAAGAAACGTCGCCGGCTCGTGGCCATGCGATCAGCACAAAGTTATCCAGAGTCACCACACAATACGGGCCGAAACCCGATCGATCTTGGTCTAATAAAAGCACCCGTTACCCAAAGGGCTCCAGGCTCACTGCATGTATTAGCTCTAGAATTGCCACAGTTATCCAAGTAGGAAGAAACGATCTAAGGAACCATAACTGATTTAATGAGCCATTCGCGGTTTCGCCTTATTTCGGCATGTACTTAGACATGCATGGCTTAATCTTTGAGACAAGCATATGATTACTGGCAGGATCAACCAGGTAATCGTTCGACTGCGCGTCCGTCCTCGCCTTCGGCGGGCCGGACGCAGTCTGTGTGCGGCGGAGGCCACCTTCAGGCGCCCCAACACGCTTATTTTGCACTCCGAGATGACGGCGTTCGAGCTCGCTACGGCACAACCTTCCCGAAAGACGAGTGGGAGCCGTGCGGCAAGAAGCACGTTCATGCTCGCTCTTTTTCGTTGCATCGACTCGGTCGCGCCGTGCGGGTTGCCCAAGCCCGCTGCACTGTCGGTGGACCGGCCGGAACTAGCAACGGAGCCGAGACCGCAAAGCCGCCAGACGACGGGTCACGCCCGCGTCTTCGGCGCTTTCGCATCTGAATCGCCCGAGGACGACACGGAACACACCTCGATATCGTGGTAAAACGGCACCGTCCGACAACCAGCCCCTAACGCATCAAGCGGATGAGGCTGCAGACGACTGCCGTGGATTCCCCTGGAGCAGACCCGAGGACACGCTTGACGAGGCCGAAGCCCGCCGCATATCAGACACCCGGTCGCTTTCGCGTACGCCGCTCACGAGAACCCCCACATAATAGCAGCGATAAGTACCCAGACCTCCTTGGGCACTAATACGAGCGTACTCGAGAAAATTTCACCGCGGGTGTGCCCCGAAACGTGTGGCACGTTGAGCGTGCCACAAGTCTACGTCGCTCTCAAACCCGCCGAGGTCGTAGAATTTGCGACCCTACTCACGAAATTGCCACCGAGGATACGGCCGCAAACGTACCGCACCTTGGGTAGGCCACGAGTTTGTGCAACACTACGCTGACGGCACAGCACCGAGGTCGTGCGCGCACGCACGGGAAAATTCCGCCGCGGTTTCTGCCGAAAACGTGAGGCACCACGACTCTCCGCAAGTTCGCGTCGACTGCGAAAGACCGAAGTCGTGAACGACGTGTCCGCTACTCGCCGCCGACACGCTGGACACCAAACGTACAACGAATCGACGGCGTCGTAGAGGCCCACGACGCGGTTTTCCTTAACGACGTCTCGGCGTGGCACCGACAGGTTAGAACGGCCGACCAACGTTCCCTGTCCGCCGTTCGGCTCAGTCGAAGGGCTCGGCGACTTCGGCAACGCTGCGAAGCCGCACGGTGACGCACGCCATGTCCCCATTTTTTTTTTCTTTCTGCGTCTGCCGGGGTGCCCCTATAATAGCAGCGATAAGCACCCAGACCGCCGTGGGTCGCTCGCCCCGGCTGACGTGGTTTTTCGTACTCCTGCGGCGGTCGCCGTCAAGCACGTCCAAATACGCTACTTTCGTGGGCGCATTCACGCTCTTTCGCTTCGCCGGAGTGCCAGCACTCACTCTGCCAAAAACGGCGAACATCCGAGCGGCGGTTCCCACTTTTGCGTCGGCGTCGCAAACCCCGCCCCGGCAGACGAGGTTTGCCGTACTCGTGCGACGGTGGCCGGCGGGCACGTCGAAAGACGCCGATATCGTGCGCGAATTGGCGCACCTTGGCTTCACAGGAGTGCCGCCACTGACTCCTCCAAAAACGGCGAAGATCCGAGCGGCGCTTCCCACTTTCGCATCGGCGTCCCGAACTCCGCCCCGGCTGACGCGGTTTACCGTACTCGTGCGACGGTCGCCGGCGAGCACGTGGAAAGACGCCGATATCGTGCCCGAATCGGCTCCGTTCGGCTTCGCCGGAGTGCCAGCACTGGCTCGGCGAAAGACGACGAACATCCGAGCGACGGTTCTCACTATTGCGTACGCGTCGCAAACCCCGCCCCGGCAGACGCACTTTGCCGTACTCGTGCGACGGTCGCCGGCGAGCACGTAGAAAGACGCCGATATCGTGCCGGAATCGGCCCCGTTTGGCTTCGCCGGAGTGCCAGCACTCACTCGGCCACAAACGGCGAACATCCGAGCGGCGGTTCCCACTTAGCCGTCGGCGTCCCGAACTCCGCCCCGGCAGACGCGGTTGCCGAGCTCGTGCGACTAGCGACCGCGAAGCCGTCTCGCGACGCCGCTTTCGTGCGCGGCTCCCACTGCGACCTGGGTCACCCGAGGTCGACGAGCAAAAAAGAATGTCGAAAAAAAAATTTTTTTTTTTTTGCGTCTGCCGGGGTGCCCCTATAATAGCAGCGATAAGCACCCAGACCGCCATGGGTCGCTCGCCCCGGCTGACGTGGTTTTTCGTTTTCCTGCGGTGGTCGTCGTCAAGCACGTCCAAACACGCCACTTTCGTGGGCGCATTCGCGCTCTTTCGCTTCGCCGGAGTGCCAGCACTCACTCTGCCAAAAACGGCGAACATCCTAGTGGCGGTTCCCACTTTTGCGTCGGCGTCGCCAACCCCGCCCCGGCATACGCGGTTTGCCGTACTCGTGCGGCGGTGGCCGGCGGGCACGTCGAAAGACACCGATATCGTGCGCGAGTCGATGCTTCTTGGTCTCGCAGGAGGGCCGCCACTCACTCCTGCAAAAACGGCGAAGATCCGAGCGGCGCTTCCCACTTTTTCGTCGGCGTCGCAAACCTCGCCCCGGCAGACGCGCTTTGCCGTACTCGTGCGACGGTCGCCGGCGAGCACGTCGAAATACGCCGATATCGTGCCCGAATCGGCCCCGTTTCGCTTCGCCGGAGTGCCAGCACTCGCTCGGCCAAAGACGACGAACATCCGAGCGACGGTTCCCACTATTGCGTACGCGTCGCAAACCCCGCCCCGGCAGACGCGGTTTGCCGTACTCGTGCGGCGGTGGCCGGCGGGCACGTCGAAAGACGCCGATATCGTGCACGAATTGGCGCTCCTTGGCTTCACCGGAGTGCCAGCACTCACTCGGCCAAAAACGGCGAACATCCGAGCAGCGGTACCCACTTAGCCGTCGGCATCCCGAACTCCGCGCCGGCTGACGCGGTTGCCGAGCTCGTGCGACTAGCGACCGCGAACGCGTCTCGCGACGCCGCTTTCGTGCGCGGCTCCCATTGCGACCTGGGTTACCCGAGCTCGACCAGCAAAAAAGAAGGTCGAAAAAAAATTTTTTTTTTTCTGCGTCTGCCGGGGTGCCCCTATAATAGCAGCGATAAGCACCCAGACCGCCGTGGGTCGCTCGCCCCGGCTGACGTGGTTTTTCGTACTCCTGCAGCGGTCGCCGTCAAGCACGTCCAAATACGCCACTTTCGTGGGCGCATTCGCGCTCTTTCGCGTCGCCGGAGTGCCAGCACTCACTCTGCCAAAAACGGCCAACATCCGAGCGGCGGTTCCCACTTTTGCGTCGGCGTCGTAAACCCCGCCCCGGCAGACGCGGTTTGCCCTACTCGTGCGACGGTCGCCGGCGAGCGCGTCGAAAGACGCCGATATCGTGCGCTAATTGGCGCTCCTTGGCTTCTCCGGAGTGCCGCCACTCACTCCTCCAAAAACGGCGAAGATCCGAGCGGCGTTCTCCACTTTCGCATCGGCGTCCCGAACTCCGCCCGGGCTGACGCGGTTTACCGTACTCGTGCGACGGTCGCCGGCGGGCACGTCGAAAGACGCCGATATCGTGCCGTAATCGGCCCCGTTTGGCTTCGCCCGAGTGCCAGCACTCACTCGGCCAAAAACGGCGAACATCCGAGCAGCGTTTCCCACTTTCGCATCGGCGTCCCGAAGCCCGCCCCGGCAGACGCGGTTTGCCCTACTCGAGCGACGGTCGCCGGCGATCACGTCGAAAGGCGCCGAATTCGTGCACGAATCGATGCTTCTTGGTCTCGCAGGAGGGCCGCCACTCACTCCTGCAAAAACGGCGAAGATCCGAGTTGCGCTTCCCACTTTTTCGTCGGCGTCCCGAACTACGCCCCGGCTGACGCGGTTTACCGTACTCGTGCGACGGTCGCCGGCGGTCACTTCAAAATACGCCGATTTCGTGGGCGCATTCACGCTGTTTCGCTTCCCCGGAGTGCCAACACTCACTCTGCCGAAAGCGGCGATCATCCGAGCGGCGGTTCCCACTTTTGCGTCGGCTTCGCAAACGGCGCCCCGGCAGACGCGCTCGTGCGACGTACTCGTGCGACGGTCGCCGGCGAGCACGTCGAAAGACGCCGATATCGTGCTCGAATCGACCCCGTTTCGCTTCGCCGGAGTGCTGCCAGTCACGGCGCAGAAAACGGCGAACAAGTGTTTTTTTTTTTTTCCTAGAATTTGTGTTATAGAAGGCACATTTGATATCGGACGATAATTTTCAACTTTATCACGCGCACCGATTTTCGTGTAGAGGTTTGCAAATTTATGGGAATTTCTCCACTTGGAATAATGCGATTTAGTAGTACTACGAGAACTTCATGGATGTACTCAAGGGTACGGGGCAAGTCAGTTACGTCAACACCTGCAGATTATTTACACTTCAAACTGAAAATTGTTGGTTGTGAGTCCTCGTGTGATATTAAAGGCCGATTCGCTAACACATAGAACAAAGAAAGAAAGGAAGAAAAAACGCCCGCGCTCGCTCAAGAAACCTGGGTTCGCAACAAGTGGCAACAACAAGCAACCGAGCGAGTGCGCCAAAACCCGTGGCGGCCGAACAAACGCGAAGTCCCAACCGCGTCAGCCGGGGCGGCACGGGACAGGAAAAATCACTTCAGCCGGGGCGGCGGGGCACCGAATAAACCTCGTCACCTCGTCGCAGGATAAAAGAGGAAACAAAAAGTCTAAACAGCGTCTGCTGGAGCGAATGCGTAATAAAACAACAACAACAACAAAAAAAAAAACACCCGCGCTCAAGAAGTCTGCAATCACCACAAAAGGCGACTGTGACCGAGCAGCGTCAGCCGGGGCCGTGCGGAAACGGAAAAACCGCGACTACCGGGGCGTCGAGGCACCGAAAAATCCACTTCAGCCGCGGCGAAAAAAAAAACAAAAAGAAAGACGGAGGGGGGGGGGGGGAACCACGTCTGCCGGGGCGAAGGAAAAAAAAAAACGCGTCTGCCGGGGCGAGCCCGGGTGCGGCACCACCGGGAAAACTGTGGCAAACAGACATGGCGATCGAGTGAGTGGGCCGCCAGCCAGGCTCAGCCAAAAAGTGCAAAGTCCGAACTGCGTCAGCCGGGGCGGCAAAAACCGCGTCAGCCGGGGCGGCGCAAAAAACCGCGTCTGCCGGGGCGGCACGAAACCGCGTCAGCCGGGGCGGCGCGAAAACTGCGTCAGCCGGGGCGAAAGAAAAAAAAAAAACGCGTCTGCCGGGGCAAGCCCGGGTGCGGCACCACCGGGAAAACTGTGGCAAACAGACATGGCGATCGAGTGAGTGGGCCGCCAGCCAGGCACAGCCGAAAAGTGCAAAGTCCGAACCGTGTCAGCCGGGGCGGCAAAAACCGCGTCAGCCGGGGCGGCGCGAAAACCGCGTCTGCCGGGGCGGCGCGAAAACTGCGTCAGCCGGGGCGAGCCCGGGTGCGGCACCACCGGGAAAACTGTGGCTAACAGACATGGCGATCGAGTGAGTGGGCCACCAGCCAGGCTCAGCCGAAAAGTGCTAAGTCCGAACTGCGTCAGCCGGGGCGGCAAAAACCGCGTCAGCCGGGGCGGCAAAAACCGCGTCAGCCGGGGCGGCGCAAAAACCGCGTCTGCCGGGGCGGCACGAAACCGCGTCAGCCGGGGCGGCGCGAAAACTGCGTCAGCCGGGGCGAGCCCGGGTGCGGCACCACCGGGAAAACTGTGGCAAACAGACATGGCGATCGAGTGAGTGGGCCGCCAGCCAGGCTCAGCCAAAAAGTGCCAAGTCCGAACTGCGTCAGCCGGGGCGGCAAAAAACCGCGTCAGCCGGGGCGGCGCAAAAAACCGCGTCTGCCGGGGCGGCGCGAAAACCGCGTCTGCCGGGGCGGCGCGAAAACTGCGTCAGCCGGGGCGAAAGAAAAAAAAAACGCGTCTGCCGGGGCGAGCCCGGGTGCGGCACCACCGGGAAAACTGTGGCAAACAGACATGGCGATCGAGTGAGTGGGCCGCCAGCCAGGCACAGCCGAAAAGTGCCAAGTCCGAACTGCGTCTGCCGGGGCGGCACGAAACCGCGTCAGCCGGGGCGGCGCGAAAACTGCGTCAGCCGGGGCGAAAGAAAAAAAAAACGCGTCTGCCGGGGCGAGCCCGGGTGCGGCACCACCGGGAAAACTGTGGCAAACAGACATGGCGATCGAGTGAGTGGGCCGCCAGCCAGGCTCAGCCAAAAAGTGCAAAGTCCGAACTGCGTCAGCCGGGGCGGCAAAAACCGCGTCAGCCGGGGCGGCGCAAAAAACCGCGTCTGCCGGGGCGGCACGAAACCGCGTCAGCCGGGGCGGCGCGAAAACTGCGTCAGCCGGGGCGAAAGAAAAAAAAAAAACGCGTCTGCCGGGGCAAGCCCGGGTGCGGCACCACCGGGAAAACTGTGGCAAACAGACATGGCGATCGAGTGAGTGGGCCGCCAGCCAGGCACAGCCGAAAAGTGCAAAGTCCGAACCGTGTCAGCCGGGGCGACGCAAAAACCGCGTCAGCCGGGGCGGCGCGAAAACCGCGTCAGCCGGGGCGGCACGAAACCGCGTCAGCCGGGGCGGCGCGAAAACTGCGTCAGCCGGGGCGGCGCGAAAACCTCGTCAGCCGGGGCGAGCGAAAAGGGGGGGGGGGAACCACGTCTGCCGGGGCGAAAGAAAAAAAAAACGCGTCTGCCGGGGCGAGCCCGGGTGCGGCACCACCGGGAAGACTGTGGCAAACAGACATGGCGATCGAGTGAGTGGGCCGCCAGCCAGGCTCAGCCCAAAAAGTGCTAAGTCCGAACTGCGTCAGCCGGGGCGGCAAAAACCGCGTCAGCCGGGGCGGCGCGAAAACCGCGTCTGCCGGGGCGGCGCGAAAACTGCGTCAGCCGGGGCGAGCCCGGGTGCGGCACCACCGGGAAAACTGTGGCTAACAGACATGGCGATCGAGTGAGTGGGCCACCAGCCAGGCTCAGCCAAAAAGTGCTAAGTCCGAACTGCGTCAGCCGGGGCGGCAAAAACCGCGTCAGCCGGGGCGGCAAAAACCGCGTCAGCCGGGGCGGCGCAAAAACCGCGTCTGCCGGGGCGGCACGAAACCGCGTCAGCCGGGGCGGCGCGAAAACTGCGTCAGCCGGGGCGAGCCCGGGTGCGGCACCACCGGGAAAACTGTGGCAAACAGACATGGCGATCGAGTGAGTGGGCCGCCAGCCAGGCTCAGCCAAAAAGTGCCAAGTCCGAACTGCGTCAGCCGGGGCGGCAAAAAACCGCGTCAGCCGGGGCGGCGCAAAAAACCGCGTCTGCCGGGGCGGCGCGAAACCGCGTCAGCCGGGGCGGCGCGAAAACTGCGTCAGCCGGGGCGGCGCGAAAACCTCGTCAGCCGGGGCGAGCGAAAAGGGGGGGGGGGAACCACGTCTGCCGGGGCGAAAGAAAAAAAAACGCGTCTGCCGGGGCGAGCCCGGGTGCGGCACCACCGGGAAGACTGTGGCAAACAGACATGGCGATCGAGTGAGTGGGCCGCCAGCCAGGCTCAGCCCAAAAAGTGCTAAGTCCGAACTGCGTCAGCCGGGGCGGCAAAAACCGCGTCAGCCGGGGCGGCGCGAAAACCGCGTCTGCCGGGGCGGCGCGAAAACTGCGCCAGCCGGGGCGAGCCCGGGTGCGGCACCACCGGGAAAACTGTGGCTAACAGACATGGCGATCGAGTGAGTGGGCCACCAGCCAGGCTCAGCCAAAAAGTGCCAAGTCCGAACTGCGTCAGCCGGGGCGGCAAAAACCGCGTCAGCCGGGGCGGCAAAAACCGCGTCAGCCGGGGCGGCGCAAAAACCGCGTCTGCCGGGGCGGCACGAAACCGCGTCAGCCGGGGCGGCGCGAAAACTGCGTCAGCCGGGGCGAGCCCGGGTGCGGCACCACCGGGAAAACTGTGGCAAACAGACATGGCGATCGAGTGAGTGGGCCGCCAGCCAGGCTCAGCCAAAAAGTGCCAAGTCCGAACTGCGTCAGCCGGGGCGGCAAAAAACCGCGTCAGCCGGGGCGGCGCAAAAAACCGCGTCTGCCGGGGCGGCGCGAAAACCGCGTCTGCCGGGGCGGCGCGAAAACTGCGTCAGCCGGGGCGAAAGAAAAAAAAAAACGCGTCTGCCGGGGCGAGCCCGGGTGCGGCACCACCGGGAAAACTGTGGCAAACAGACATGGCGATCGAGTGAGTGGGCCGCCAGCCAGGCACAGCCGAAAAGTGCCAAGTCCGAACTGCGTCTGCCGGGGCGGCACGAAACCGCGTCAGCCGGGGCGGCGCGAAAACTGCGTCAGCCGGGGCGAAAGAAAAAAAAAACGCGTCTGCCGGGGCGAGCCCGGGTGCGGCACCACCGGGAAAACTGTGGCAAACAGACATGGCGATCGAGTGAGTGGGCCGCCAGCCAGGCTCAGCCAAAAAGTGCAAAGTCCGAACTGCGTCAGCCGGGGCGGCAAAAACCGCGTCAGCCGGGGCGGCGCAAAAAACCGCGTCTGCCGGGGCGGCACGAAACCGCGTCAGCCGGGGCGGCGCGAAAACTGCGTCAGCCGGGGCGAAAGAAAAAAAAAACGCGTCTGCCGGGGCAAGCCCGGGTGCGGCACCACCGGGAAAACTGTGGCAAACAGACATGGCGATCGAGTGAGTGGGCCGCCAGCCAGGCACAGCCGAAAAGTGCAAAGTCCGAACCGTGTTAGCCGGGGCGACGCAAAAACCGCGTCAGCCGGGGCGGCGCGAAAACCGCGTCAGCCGGGGCGGCACGAAACCGCGTCAGCCGGGGCGGCGCGAAAACTGCGTCAGCCGGGGCGGCGCGAAAACCTCGTCAGCCGGGGCGAGCGAAAAGGGGGGGGGGGAACCACGTCTGCCGGGGCGAAAGAAAAAAAAAACGCGTCTGCCGGGGCGAGCCCGGGTGCGGCACCACCGGGAAGACTGTGGCAAACAGACATGGCGATCGAGTGAGTGGGCCGCCAGCCAGGCTCAGCCCAAAAAGTGCTAAGTCCGAACTGCGTCAGCCGGGGCGGCAAAAACCGCGTCAGCCGGGGCGGCGCGAAAACCGCGTCTGCCGGGGCGGCGCGAAAACTGCGTCAGCCGGGGCGAGCCCGGGTGCGGCACCACCGGGAAAACTGTGGCTAACAGACATGGCGATCGAGTGAGTGGGCCACCAGCCAGGCTCAGCCAAAAAGTGCTAAGTCCGAACTGCGTCAGCCGGGGCGGCAAAAACCGCGTCAGCCGGGGCGGCAAAAACCGCGTCAGCCGGGGCGGCGCAAAAACCGCGTCTGCCGGGGCGGCACGAAACCGCGTCAGCCGGGGCGGCGCGAAAACTGCGTCAGCCGGGGCGAGCCCGGGTGCGGCACCACCGGGAAAACTGTGGCAAACAGACATGGCGATCGAGTGAGTGGGCCGCCAGCCAGGCTCAGCCAAAAAGTGCCAAGTCCGAACTGCGTCAGCCGGGGCGGCAAAAAACCGCGTCAGCCGGGGCGGCGCAAAAAACCGCGTCTGCCGGGGCGGCGCGAAAACCGCGTCTGCCGGGGCGGCGCGAAAACTGCGTCAGCCGGGGCGAAAGAAAAAAAAAAACGCGTCTGCCGGGGCGAGCCCGGGTGCGGCACCACCGGGAAAACTGTGGCAAACAGACATGGCGATCGAGTGAGTGGGCCGCCAGCCAGGCACAGCCGAAAAGTGCCAAGTCCGAACTGCGTCTGCCGGGGCGGCCCGAAACCGCGTCAGCCAGGGCGGCGCGAAAACTGCGTCAGCCGGGGCGAAAGAAAAAAAAAACGCGTCTGCCGGGGCGAGCCCGGGTGCGGCACCACCGGGAAAACTGTGGCAAACAGACATGGCGATCGAGTGAGTGGGCCGCCAGCCAGGCACAGCCGAAAAGTGCTAAGTCCGAACTGCGTCTGCCGGGGCGGCACGAAACCGCGTCAGCCGGGGCGGCGCGAAAACCGCGTCTGCCGGGGCGGCACGAAACCGCGTCAGCCGGGGCGGCGCGAAAACTGCGTCAGCCGGGGCGAGCCCGGGTGCAGCACCACCGGGAAAACTGTGGCAAACAGACATGGCGATCGAGTGAGTGGGCCGCCAGCCAGGCACAGCCGAAAAGTGCTAAGTCCGAACTGCGTCAGCCGGGGCGGCAAAAACCGCGTCAGCCGGGGCGGCGCAAAAACCGCGTCTGCCGGGGCGAATGCAAAAAAAAACAAAGAAAAAAGCCCGCGCTTAATCAAAAGAAAACAAAGAAAAAAGCTTGCGCTTAATCAAAAGAAAACAAACAAAAAAAGTTCGCGCTTAAGCCTGGCGGTGGAACCACCGGGGCAAACAGACCTGGCGATCGAGTGAGTGGGCCGCCAGCCGGGGTGAGCCAAAAAGTGCAAAGTCCGAACCG
>NW_027464671.1:182500-197500 GCF_043290135.1 Rhipicephalus microplus
TACGCAGCGAACCGCAAACGTCGGGCGCAGCCTCCTCACCTCCCTGCGCTTTGCGCGCGAACGTTCCCTGTTCGCGCGGCAAAGCCTGGAGGAGGCACGGCCCCGCAGCGTGTTCGAGCGCCCGGTCTACGGGACACCCTGCTTACTTCGAGGGCAACAAGCGCAACGCAAGGCTGCGATCTCGCGCACTTTGCGCACGGCTGGAGAAGCTTTGCTGGCCGGCTTTCGCTCCTCGTGTTTACCGTGCGTTAAAGTTGCGCGTCCGTGGCTCTCGCAGCTCTTGCGCGCCCGGTCGCAGAGAGGAGTACGCAACCTCGACCGCACTTTCCCTGCAGGCTTCCTTCCGACTCGAAGTCCTGCGGCGGTCTCAACGAGGTGCCACATCCTCAATGCAGTCGGTCGCCCCCGTTTCGGTTGGGCTCTGGCACGACGGTCGCCACCGTCTCGCCCTTGAGTGGCCGCTGTTGGCGCTCGCTGTGAGGTGTTCAGCGTGCTGTCCGTGTTGCCGACGCGGTCAAAACGAGTCGACGGCTCACGTTCCCTTGTGCGCCGAAGGCTCTCTTGATATGTGATCCGACCCTCAGACAGACGAAGCCAAGGGAAGACCCAAGGCCGCAATGTGCGTTCAAAGAATCAGTGCTCAGTGTGTCCTGCAATTCACACCAAGTCTCGCAGCTGGCTGCGTTCTTCATCGACCCGAGAACCGAGTGATCCACCGCTTAGAGTCGTGAAAAAGTGTTTGTTCAATTCCGTACAGTCAAAACCAAACGTTTCTGGCACTCGGCCAAACAGTGGCCAAGAAGGGCGCTTTTCAGCGCACGCTTGGACTCCAAAACTCTGCCGCGCCTTTTTCGGCTGCCGCAAATCGAGCAAACGGTGTGTTTCGGACGGCGTTTCGCTTCCGCTACTTGCGAGTGCTTTCGTGGTCCACCCCTCTATAAATACTCGGGAGGCGTCGAAGCCGGTTCTCCAAGCCGGACCCGTAGGTATCGTTGTGTGCTCGCTCTCATTGGCCCGCCTAACCAGAAAATGCCTGCGGTACACCCATTTGGATAAGAGTGCACGCAGATGCGGGCCTCGACGGCTACACATTTCCTCGGGCGGCCGCCTCCCGGCCTCCGTGGAGCGCGGGATGCACGGTCCCATCAACAAGCCTCTCCCGTTTTTACCGTGGCGTCGCGGTTCACCACGGCGGGCGGGTCGGTCTCCTCCGCATAAAAAGGGGGACCCCCGCTTTTTGTTCCACGAAATCGCACAAGCTTTTTTCGCATCCACGGTTTGCCACCGCACACCAAAATGCCGATCCGGCTGCTTACTTTAGCCAACAGGTGGAGCCAGGCGCGCCGTACTTGCGCGGCACTTCCCACGTCCACCGAAGTCGGTGCCAAGGACCACTTTCGGCGCCGGAGCCGCGTACGAGCCTACTCGAGGCGGAAGAACGAAGCCAGCAAGGGCCTGGCCGCAAGTGCGTTCAATTGTCGGGACGTCCAAGTCCCTCGTTCTTCCGTGCTTCCTCTTTCGGCAAGTCGTTGCGGCACCTTCCCAAAGCGCGCAGACCCGCTAATCGCGACGAGCGCGACGTGGCCGTGCCGCCTTTCCCTCGGCAGCAAGCAAAACGCCTGGCAACGTCGACGCTCCCCTAACCGCGATCTCGCACCGTGTTTCGTGTGGCGAATTCAAAAGCCGGCCGGCGCTGCTGCAACCATTACGGTCGGTACGCATACGCCGCGGAGGGCGGGACGGTCATCGGAGCGTGCGGTTCCTCCATCGAGTACTGCGCACCTCGGCCGTCGCATCGCCGTGCCATGACCGGCCGCGCGTCAACGCGAACCGGTGCCAGCGAGATCCCTCGCCTGCAAGAACCGACCGGCAGCCTCCGTCACCCGAGGACGCGGAGGCGCTTGCCGCGGACGGCGGGACGGTATGCACTGGTGCACAGCGGACCCGTCACATCGCCAGTTCCTTGACCGACCGCCGACGCTTGTGCCGTTCCTCTCGTACTTGGCAGTCGCCGCGCGATTGTCGGGTCTCGTTCTTGCACGCTCGAACGGTCGGGAGGGCACTCGGCTGGCGTTTCGGGAACGCGCAGCCTCGCCTTCTACCGACGTAACCACGACTCGCCGTTCGCGCTCCGCCGCTCCTGTTTACAGTACTAGGCGGTCCCGCAGCGGTCGGGTCGCGCATTTCGAGCGCTTCGAGCCACGGTGCAGTGGCGGGTCGAAAGCCGACCTATGAGTGCGTTGCGCCGTTTGTACCCGCGTCCGCCACCTGGCCGACCGTCCAAGGTCGCGGTGTTGGCGTCCGCTGGGCGCAACAATTTGTCACGGGGTGCCGCTCCACATTCAGGCAGCCCCGTGGGGAAAAGCCGACCCCGCGTCCAAACGGGGTCAGCGGCAGAAAGTGTCGGGCGCAGACGCAGCCGAGGCGCTCACCCTTCACAATCCGTTAATGATCCTTCCGCAGGTTCACCTACGGAAACCTTGTTACGACTTTTACTTCCTCTAAATGATCAAGTTTGGTCATCTTTCCAACAGACCGGCGCAACCGAAAGGCCGCGCCGGACATCGGTCCGAAGACCTCACTAAATCATTCAATCGGTAGTAGCGACGGGCGGTGTGTACAAAGGGCAGGGACGTAATCAACGCGAGCTTATGACTCGCGCTTACTGGGAATTCCTCGTTCAAGGGGAACAATTGCAAGCCCCTATCCCAATCACGAAAGAAGTTCCACGGGTTACCCAGTCTTTTCAGACAGGGATAAAGACACGCTGCTTCCTTCAGTGTAGCGCGCGTGCGGCCCCGGACATCTAAGGGCATCACAGACCTGTTATTGCTCTGTTTCGTGCGGCTAGGAGCCGCTTGTCCCTCTAAGAAGGTTGTAAGGTGCTGGGAACCCCGCACCTATTTAATAGGCTAGAGTCTCGTTCGTTATCGGAATTAACCAGACAAATCGCTCCACCAACTAAGAACGGCCATGCACCACCATCCACCGAATCAAGAAAGAGCTCTCAATCTGTCAATCCTCCCAGTGTCCGGGCCGGGTAAGTTTTCCCGTGTTGAGTCAAATTAAGCCGCAGGCTCCACTCCTGGTGGTGCCCTTCCGTCAATTCCTTTAAGTTTCAGCTTTGCAACCATACTTCCCCCGGAACCCAAATACTTTGGTTTCCCGGAAGCTGCCCGCCGAGTCATTTGAGTAACTCAGGCGGATCGCTGGTTGGCATCGTTTATGGTCAGAACTAGGGCGGTATCTGATCGCCTTCGAACCTCTGACTTTCGTTCTTGATCAATGAAAACATTCTTGGCAAATGCTTTCGCAGTAGTTCGTCTTGCGACGGTCCAAGAATTTCACCTCTAGCGCCGCAATACGAATGCCCCCGTCCGTCCCTCTTAATCATTACCTCGTATTCCAAAAACCAACAGAACAGAAACGAGGTCTTGTTCTATTATTCCATGCAAGTTTATTCAGGCGACTCGCCTGCGTTGAGCACTCTAATTTTTTCAAAGTAAAAGCACCGGCCATCTCGAGGCACACAATGAAGTGCACCAAGAAAGAACCGGCATGATGTTCAGTCCGAGCCGTCGCATCGGGTAGATGCACTACTCGTCTGGAACTGAGATCCAACTACGAGCTTTTTAACCGCAGCAGCTTTAGTATACGCTATTGGAGCTGGAATTACCGCGGCTGCTGGCACCAGACTTGCCCTCCAATTGATCCTCGTTAAAGGATTTAGAGTGTACTCATTTCAATTACGGGGCCTCAAAAGAGTCCCGTATTGTTATTTTTCGTCACTACCTCCCCGTGCCGGGAGTGGGTAATTTGCGCGCCTGCTGCCTTCCTTGGATGTGGTAGCCGTTTCTCAGGCTCCCTCTCCGGAATCGAACCCTGATTCTCCGTTACCCGTAACAACCATGGTAAGCAAGTAACCTACCATCGAAAGTTGATAAGGCAGACACTTGAAAGAAACGTCGCCGGCTCGTGGCCATGCGATCAGCACAAAGTTATCCAGAGTCACCACACAATACGGGCCGAAACCCGATCGATCTTGGTCTAATAAAAGCACCCGTTACCCAAAGGGCTCCAGGCTCACTGCATGTATTAGCTCTAGAATTGCCACAGTTATCCAAGTAGGAAGAAACGATCTAAGGAACCATAACTGATTTAATGAGCCATTCGCGGTTTCGCCTTATTTCGGCATGTACTTAGACATGCATGGCTTAATCTTTGAGACAAGCATATGATTACTGGCAGGATCAACCAGGTAATCGTTCGACTGCGCGTCCGTCCTCGCCTTCGGCGGGCCGGACGCAGTCTGTGTGCGGCGGAGGCCACCTTCAGGCGCCCCAACACGCTTATTTTGCACTCCGAGATGACGGCGTTCGAGCTCGCTACGGCACAACCTTCCCGAAAGACGAGTGGGAGCCGTGCGGCAAGAAGCACGTTCATGCTCGCTCTTTTTCGTTGCATCGACTCGGTCGCGCCGTGCGGGTTGCCCAAGCCCGCTGCACTGTCGGTGGACCGGCCGGAACTAGCAACGGAGCCGAGACCGCAAAGCCGCCAGACGACGGGTCACGCCCGCGTCTTCGGCGCTTTCGCATCTGAATCGCCCGAGGACGACACGGAACACACCTCGATATCGTGGTAAAACGGCACCGTCCGACAACCAGCCCCTAACGCATCAAGCGGATGAGGCTGCAGACGACTGCCGTGGATTCCCCTGGAGCAGACCCGAGGACACGCTTGACGAGGCCGAAGCCCGCCGCATATCAGACACCCGGTCGCTTTCGCGTACGCCGCTCACGAGAACCCCCACATAATAGCAGCGATAAGTACCCAAACCTCCTTGGGCACTAATACGAGCGTACTCGAGAAAATTTCACCGCGGGTGTGCCCCGAAACGTGTGGCACGTTGAGCGTGCCACAAGTCTACGTCGCTCTCAAACCCGCCGAGGTCGTAGAATTTGCGACCCTACTCACGAAATTGCCACCGAGGATACGGCCGCAAACGTACCGCACCTTGGGTAGGCCACGAGTTTGTGCAACACTACGCTGACGGCACAGCACCGAGGTCGTGCGCGCACGCACGGGAAAATTCCGCCGCGGTTTCTGCCGAAAACGTGAGGCACCACGACTCTCCGCAAGTTCGCGTCGACTGCGAAAGACCGAAGTCGTGAACGACGTGTCCGCTACTCGCCGCCGACACGCTGGACACCAAACGTACAACGAATCGACGGCGTCGTAGAGGCCCACGACGCGGTTTTCCTTAACGACGTCTCGGCGTGGCACCGACAGGTTAGAACGGCCGACCAACGTTCCCTGTCCGCCGTTCGGCTCAGTCGAAGGGCTCGGCGACTTCGGCAACGCTGCGAAGCCGCACGGTGACGCACGCCATGTCCCCATTTTTTTTTTCTTTCTGCGTCTGCCGGGGTGCCCCTATAATAGCAGCGATAAGCACCCAGACCGCCGTGGGTCGCTCGCCCCGGCTGACGTGGTTTTTCGTACTCCTGCGGCGGTCGCCGTCAAGCACGTCCAAATACGCTACTTTCGTGGGCGCATTCACGCTCTTTCGCTTCGCCGGAGTGCCAGCACTCACTCTGCCAAAAACGGCGAACATCCGAGCGGCGGTTCCCACTTTTGCGTCGGCGTCGCAAACCCCGCCCCGGCAGACGAGGTTTGCCGTACTCGTGCGACGGTGGCCGGCGGGCACGTCGAAAGACGCCGATATCGTGCGCGAATTGGCGCACCTTGGCTTCACAGGAGTGCCGCCACTGACTCCTCCAAAAACGGCGAAGATCCGAGCGGCGCTTCCCACTTTCGCATCGGCGTCCCGAGCTCCGCCCCGGCTGACGCGGTTTACCGTACTCGTGCGACGGTCGCCGGCGAGCACGTGGAAAGACGCCGATATCGTGCCCGAATCGGCTCCGTTCGGCTTCGCCGGAGTGCCAGCACTGGCTCGGCGAAAGACGACGAACATCCGAGCGACGGTTCTCACTATTGCGTACGCGTCGCAAACCCCGCCCCGGCAGACGCACTTTGCCGTACTCGTGCGACGGTCGCCGGCGAGCACGTAGAAAGACGCCGATATCGTGCCGGAATCGGCCCCGTTTGGCTTCGCCGGAGTGCCAGCACTCACTCGGCCACAAACGGCGAACATCCGAGCGGCGGTTCCCACTTAGCCGTCGGCGTCCCGAACTCCGCCCCGGCAGACGCGGTTGCCGAGCTCGTGCGACTAGCGACCGCGAAGCCGTCTCGCGACGCCGCTTTCGTGCGCGGCTCCCACTGCGACCTGGGTCACCCGAGGTCGACGAGCAAAAAAGAATGTCGAAAAAAAAATTTTTTTTTTTTTTTGCGTCTGCCGGGGTGCCCCTATAATAGCAGCGATAAGCACCCAGACCGCCATGGGTCGCTCGCCCCGGCTGACGTGGTTTTTCGTTTTCCTGCGGTGGTCGTCGTCAAGCACGTCCAAACACGCCACTTTCGTGGGCGCATTCGCGCTCTTTCGCTTCGCCGGAGTGCCAGCACTCACTCTGCCAAAAACGGCGAACATCCTAGTGGCGGTTCCCACTTTTGCGTCGGCGTCGCCAACCCCGCCCCGGCATACGCGGTTTGCCGTACTCGTGCGGCGGTGGCCGGCGGGCACGTCGAAAGACACCGATATCGTGCGCGAGTCGATGCTTCTTGGTCTCGCAGGAGGGCCGCCACTCACTCCTGCAAAAACGGCGAAGATCCGAGCGGCGCTTCCCACTTTTTCGTCGGCGTCGCAAACCTCGCCCCGGCAGACGCGCTTTGCCGTACTCGTGCGACGGTCGCCGGCGAGCACGTCGAAATACGCCGATATCGTGCCCGAATCGGCCCCGTTTCGCTTCGCCGGAGTGCCAGCACTCGCTCGGCCAAAGACGACGAACATCCGAGCGACGGTTCCCACTATTGCGTACGCGTCGCAAACCCCGCCCCGGCAGACGCGGTTTGCCGTACTCGTGCGGCGGTGGCCGGCGGGCACGTCGAAAGACGCCGATATCGTGCACGAATTGGCGCTCCTTGGCTTCACCGGAGTGCCAGCACTCACTCGGCCAAAAACGGCGAACATCCGAGCAGCGGTACCCACTTAGCCGTCGGCATCCCGAACTCCGCGCCGGCTGACGCGGTTGCCGAGCTCGTGCGACTAGCGACCGCGAACGCGTCTCGCGACGCCGCTTTCGTGCGCGGCTCCCATTGCGACCTGGGTTACCCGAGCTCGACCAGCAAAAAAGAAGGTCGAAAAAAAATTTTTTTTTTTCTGCGTCTGCCGGGGTGCCCCTATAATAGCAGCGATAAGCACCCAGACCGCCGTGGGTCGCTCGCCCCGGCTGACGTGGTTTTTCGTACTCCTGCAGCGGTCGCCGTCAAGCACGTCCAAATACGCCACTTTCGTGGGCGCATTCGCGCTCTTTCGCGTCGCCGGAGTGCCAGCACTCACTCTGCCAAAAACGGCCAACATCCGAGCGGCGGTTCCCACTTTTGCGTCGGCGTCGTAAACCCCGCCCCGGCAGACGCGGTTTGCCCTACTCGTGCGACGGTCGCCGGCGAGCGCGTCGAAAGACGCCGATATCGTGCGCTAATTGGCGCTCCTTGGCTTCTCCGGAGTGCCGCCACTCACTCCTCCAAAAACGGCGAAGATCCGAGCGGCGTTCTCCACTTTCGCATCGGCGTCCCGAACTCCGCCCGGGCTGACGCGGTTTACCGTACTCGTGCGACGGTCGCCGGCGGGCACGTCGAAAGACGCCGATATCGTGCCGTAATCGGCCCCGTTTGGCTTCGCCCGAGTGCCAGCACTCACTCGGCCAAAAACGGCGAACATCCGAGCAGCGTTTCCCACTTTCGCATCGGCGTCCCGAAGCCCGCCCCGGCAGACGCGGTTTGCCCTACTCGAGCGACGGTCGCCGGCGATCACGTCGAAAGGCGCCGAATTCGTGCACGAATCGATGCTTCTTGGTCTCGCAGGAGGGCCGCCACTCACTCCTGCAAAAACGGCGAAGATCCGAGTTGCGCTTCCCACTTTTTCGTCGGCGTCCCGAACTACGCCCCGGCTGACGCGGTTTACCGTACTCGTGCGACGGTCGCCGGCGGTCACTTCAAAATACGCCGATTTCGTGGGCGCATTCACGCTGTTTCGCTTCCCCGGAGTGCCAACACTCACTCTGCCGAAAGCGGCGATCATCCGAGCGGCGGTTCCCACTTTTGCGTCGGCTTCGCAAACGGCGCCCCGGCAGACGCGCTCGTGCGACGTACTCGTGCGACGGTCGCCGGCGAGCACGTCGAAAGACGCCGATATCGTGCTCGAATCGACCCCGTTTCGCTTCGCCGGAGTGCTGCCAGTCACGGCGCAGAAAACGGCGAACAAGTGTTTTTTTTTTTTTCCTAGAATTTGTGTTATAGAAGGCACATTTGATATCGGACGATAATTTTCAACTTTATCACGCGCACCGATTTTCGTGTAGAGGTTTGCAAATTTATGGGAATTTCTCCACTTGGAATAATGCGATTTAGTAGTACTACGAGAACTTCATGGATGTACTCAAGGGTACGGGGCAAGTCAGTTACGTCAACACCTGCAGATTATTTACACTTCAAACTGAAAATTGTTGGTTGTGAGTCCTCGTGTGATATTAAAGGCCGATTCGCTAACACATAGAACAAAGAACGAAAGGAAGAAAAAACGCCCGCGCTCGCTCAAGAAACCTGGGTTCGCAACAAGTGGCAACAACAAGCAACCGAGCGAGTGCGCCAAAACCCGTGGCGGCCGAACAAACGCGAAGTCCCAACCGCGTCAGCCGGGGCGGCACGGGACAGGAAAAATCACTTCAGCCGGGGCGGCGGGGCACCGAATAAACCTCGTCACCTCGTCGCAGGATAAAAGAGGAAACAAAAAGTCTAAACAGCGTCTGCTGGAGCGAATGCGTAATAAAACAACAACAACAACAAAAAAAAAAACACCCGCGCTCAAGAAGTCTGCAATCACCACAAAAGGCGACTGTGACCGAGCAGCGTCAGCCGGGGCCGTGCGGAAACGGAAAAACCGCGACTACCGGGGCGTCGAGGCACCGAAAAATCCACTTCAGCCGCGGCGAAAAAAAAAACAAAAAGAAAGACGGAGGGGGGGGGGGGAACCACGTCTGCCGGGGCGAAGGAAAAAAAAAAACGCGTCTGCCGGGGCGAGCCCGGGTGCGGCACCACCGGGAAAACTGTGGCAAACAGACATGGCGATCGAGTGAGTGGGCCGCCAGCCAGGCTCAGCCAAAAAGTGCAAAGTCCGAACTGCGTCAGCCGGGGCGGCAAAAACCGCGTCAGCCGGGGCGGCGCAAAAAACCGCGTCTGCCGGGGCGGCACGAAACCGCGTCAGCCGGGGCGGCGCGAAAACTGCGTCAGCCGGGGCGAAAGAAAAAAAAAAACGCGTCTGCCGGGGCAAGCCCGGGTGCGGCACCACCGGGAAAACTGTGGCAAACAGACATGGCGATCGAGTGAGTGGGCCGCCAGCCAGGCACAGCCGAAAAGTGCAAAGTCCGAACCGTGTCAGCCGGGGCGGCAAAAACCGCGTCAGCCGGGGCGGCGCGAAAACCGCGTCTGCCGGGGCGGCGCGAAAACTGCGTCAGCCGGGGCGAGCCCGGGTGCGGCACCACCGGGAAAACTGTGGCTAACAGACATGGCGATCGAGTGAGTGGGCCACCAGCCAGGCTCAGCCGAAAAGTGCTAAGTCCGAACTGCGTCAGCCGGGGCGGCAAAAACCGCGTCAGCCGGGGCGGCAAAAACCGCGTCAGCCGGGGCGGCGCAAAAACCGCGTCTGCCGGGGCGGCACGAAACCGCGTCAGCCGGGGCGGCGCGAAAACTGCGTCAGCCGGGGCGAGCCCGGGTGCGGCACCACCGGGAAAACTGTGGCAAACAGACATGGCGATCGAGTGAGTGGGCCGCCAGCCAGGCTCAGCCAAAAAGTGCCAAGTCCGAACTGCGTCAGCCGGGGCGGCAAAAAACCGCGTCAGCCGGGGCGGCGCAAAAAACCGCGTCTGCCGGGGCGGCGCGAAAACCGCGTCTGCCGGGGCGGCGCGAAAACTGCGTCAGCCGGGGCGAAAGAAAAAAAAAACGCGTCTGCCGGGGCGAGCCCGGGTGCGGCACCACCGGGAAAACTGTGGCAAACAGACATGGCGATCGAGTGAGTGGGCCGCCAGCCAGGCACAGCCGAAAAGTGCCAAGTCCGAACTGCGTCTGCCGGGGCGGCACGAAACCGCGTCAGCCGGGGCGGCGCGAAAACTGCGTCAGCCGGGGCGAAAGAAAAAAAAAAACGCGTCTGCCGGGGCGAGCCCGGGTGCGGCACCACCGGGAAAACTGTGGCAAACAGACATGGCGATCGAGTGAGTGGGCCGCCAGCCAGGCTCAGCCAAAAAGTGCAAAGTCCGAACTGCGTCAGCCGGGGCGGCAAAAACCGCGTCAGCCGGGGCGGCGCAAAAAACCGCGTCTGCCGGGGCGGCACGAAACCGCGTCAGCCGGGGCGGCGCGAAAACTGCGTCAGCCGGGGCGAAAGAAAAAAAAAAACGCGTCTGCCGGGGCAAGCCCGGGTGCGGCACCACCGGGAAAACTGTGGCAAACAGACATGGCGATCGAGTGAGTGGGCCGCCAGCCAGGCACAGCCGAAAAGTGCAAAGTCCGAACCGTGTCAGCCGGGGCGACGCAAAAACCGCGTCAGCCGGGGCGGCGCGAAAACCGCGTCAGCCGGGGCGGCACGAAACCGCGTCAGCCGGGGCGGCGCGAAAACTGCGTCAGCCGGGGCGGCGCGAAAACCTCGTCAGCCGGGGCGAGCGAAAAGGGGGGGGGGAACCACGTCTGCCGGGGCGAAAGAAAAAAAAAACGCGTCTGCCGGGGCGAGCCCGGGTGCGGCACCACCGGGAAGACTGTGGCAAACAGACATGGCGATCGAGTGAGTGGGCCGCCAGCCAGGCTCAGCCCAAAAAGTGCTAAGTCCGAACTGCGTCAGCCGGGGCGGCAAAAACCGCGTCAGCCGGGGCGGCGCGAAAACCGCGTCTGCCGGGGCGGCGCGAAAACTGCGTCAGCCGGGGCGAGCCCGGGTGCGGCACCACCGGGAAAACTGTGGCTAACAGACATGGCGATCGAGTGAGTGGGCCACCAGCCAGGCTCAGCCAAAAAGTGCTAAGTCCGAACTGCGTCAGCCGGGGCGGCAAAAACCGCGTCAGCCGGGGCGGCAAAAACCGCGTCAGCCGGGGCGGCGCAAAAACCGCGTCTGCCGGGGCGGCACGAAACCGCGTCAGCCGGGGCGGCGCGAAAACTGCGTCAGCCGGGGCGAGCCCGGGTGCGGCACCACCGGGAAAACTGTGGCAAACAGACATGGCGATCGAGTGAGTGGGCCGCCAGCCAGGCTCAGCCAAAAAGTGCCAAGTCCGAACTGCGTCAGCCGGGGCGGCAAAAAACCGCGTCAGCCGGGGCGGCGCAAAAAACCGCGTCTGCCGGGGCGGCGCGAAACCGCGTCAGCCGGGGCGGCGCGAAAACTGCGTCAGCCGGGGCGGCGCGAAAACCTCGTCAGCCGGGGCGAGCGAAAAGGGGGGGGGGGAACCACGTCTGCCGGGGCGAAAGAAAAAAAAAACGCGTCTGCCGGGGCGAGCCCGGGTGCGGCACCACCGGGAAGACTGTGGCAAACAGACATGGCGATCGAGTGAGTGGGCCGCCAGCCAGGCTCAGCCCAAAAAGTGCTAAGTCCGAACTGCGTCAGCCGGGGCGGCAAAAACCGCGTCAGCCGGGGCGGCGCGAAAACCGCGTCTGCCGGGGCGGCGCGAAAACTGCGTCAGCCGGGGCGAGCCCGGGTGCGGCACCACCGGGAAAACTGTGGCTAACAGACATGGCGATCGAGTGAGTGGGCCACCAGCCAGGCTCAGCCAAAAAGTGCCAAGTCCGAACTGCGTCAGCCGGGGCGGCAAAAACCGCGTCAGCCGGGGCGGCAAAAACCGCGTCAGCCGGGGCGGCGCAAAAACCGCGTCTGCCGGGGCGGCACGAAACCGCGTCAGCCGGGGCGGCGCGAAAACTGCGTCAGCCGGGGCGAGCCCGGGTGCGGCACCACCGGGAAAACTGTGGCAAACAGACATGGCGATCGAGTGAGTGGGCCGCCAGCCAGGCTCAGCCAAAAAGTGCCAAGTCCGAACTGCGTCAGCCGGGGCGGCAAAAAACCGCGTCAGCCGGGGCGGCGCAAAAAACCGCGTCTGCCGGGGCGGCGCGAAAACCGCGTCTGCCGGGGCGGCGCGAAAACTGCGTCAGCCGGGGCGAAAGAAAAAAAAAAACGCGTCTGCCGGGGCGAGCCCGGGTGCGGCACCACCGGGAAAACTGTGGCAAACAGACATGGCGATCGAGTGAGTGGGCCGCCAGCCAGGCACAGCCGAAAAGTGCCAAGTCCGAACTGCGTCTGCCGGGGCGGCACGAAACCGCGTCAGCCGGGGCGGCGCGAAAACTGCGTCAGCCGGGGCGAAAGAAAAAAAAAACGCGTCTGCCGGGGCGAGCCCGGGTGCGGCACCACCGGGAAAACTGTGGCAAACAGACATGGCGATCGAGTGAGTGGGCCGCCAGCCAGGCTCAGCCAAAAAGTGCAAAGTCCGAACTGCGTCAGCCGGGGCGGCAAAAACCGCGTCAGCCGGGGCGGCGCAAAAAACCGCGTCTGCCGGGGCGGCACGAAACCGCGTCAGCCGGGGCGGCGCGAAAACTGCGTCAGCCGGGGCGAAAGAAAAAAAAAAAACGCGTCTGCCGGGGCAAGCCCGGGTGCGGCACCACCGGGAAAACTGTGGCAAACAGACATGGCGATCGAGTGAGTGGGCCGCCAGCCAGGCACAGCCGAAAAGTGCAAAGTCCGAACCGTGTCAGCCGGGGCGACGCAAAAACCGCGTCAGCCGGGGCGGCGCGAAAACCGCGTCAGCCGGGGCGGCACGAAACCGCGTCAGCCGGGGCGGCGCGAAAACTGCGTCAGCCGGGGCGGCGCGAAAACCTCGTCAGCCGGGGCGAGCGAAAAGGGGGGGGGGAACCACGTCTGCCGGGGCGAAAGAAAAAAAAAACGCGTCTGCCGGGGCGAGCCCGGGTGCGGCACCACCGGGAAGACTGTGGCAAACAGACATGGCGATCGAGTGAGTGGGCCGCCAGCCAGGCTCAGCCCAAAAAGTGCTAAGTCCGAACTGCGTCAGCCGGGGCGGCAAAAACCGCGTCAGCCGGGGCGGCGCGAAAACCGCGTCTGCCGGGGCGGCGCGAAAACTGCGTCAGCCGGGGCGAGCCCGGGTGCGGCACCACCGGGAAAACTGTGGCTAACAGACATGGCGATCGAGTGAGTGGGCCACCAGCCAGGCTCAGCCAAAAAGTGCTAAGTCCGAACTGCGTCAGCCGGGGCGGCAAAAACCGCGTCAGCCGGGGCGGCAAAAACCGCGTCAGCCGGGGCGGCGCAAAAACCGCGTCTGCCGGGGCGGCACGAAACCGCGTCAGCCGGCGGCGCGAAAACTGCGTCAGCCGGGGCGAGCCCGGGTGCGGCACCACCGGGAAAACTGTGGCAAACAGACATGGCGATCGAGTGAGTGGGCCGCCAGCCAGGCTCAGCCAAAAAGTGCCAAGTCCGAACTGCGTCAGCCGGGGCGGCAAAAAACCGCGTCAGCCGGGGCGGCGCAAAAAACCGCGTCTGCCGGGGCGGCGCGAAAACCGCGTCTGCCGGGGCGGCGCGAAAACTGCGTCAGCCGGGGCGAAAGAAAAAAAAAACGCGTCTGCCGGGGCGAGCCCGGGTGCGGCACCACCGGGAAAACTGTGGCAAACAGACATGGCGATCGAGTGAGTGGGCCGCCAGCCAGGCACAGCCGAAAAGTGCCAAGTCCGAACTGCGTCTGCCGGGGCGGCCCGAAACCGCGTCAGCCGGGGCGGCGCGAAAACTGCGTCAGCCGGGGCGAAAGAAAAAAAAAAACGCGTCTGCCGGGGCGAGCCCGGGTGCGGCACCACCGGGAAAACTGTGGCAAACAGACATGGCGATCGAGTGAGTGGGCCGCCAGCCAGGCACAGCCGAAAAGTGCTAAGTCCGAACTGCGTCTGCCGGGGCGGCACGAAACCGCGTCAGCCGGGGCGGCGCGAAAACCGCGTCTGCCGGGGCGGCACGAAACCGCGTCAGCCGGGGCGGCGCGAAAACTGCGTCAGCCGGGGCGAGCCCGGGTGCAGCACCACCGGGAAAACTGTGGCAAACAGACATGGCGATCGAGTGAGTGGGCCGCCAGCCAGGCACAGCCGAAAAGTGCTAAGTCCGAACTGCGTCAGCCGGGGCGGCAAAAACCGCGTCAGCCGGGGCGGCGCAAAAACCGCGTCTGCCGGGGCGAATGCAAAAAAAAACAAAGAAAAAAGCCCGCGCTTAATCAAAAGAAAACAAAGAAAAAAGCTTGCGCTTAATCAAAAGAAAACAAACAAAAAAAGTTCGCGCTTAAGCCTGGCGGTGGAACCACCGGGGCAAACAGACCTGGCGATCGAGTGAGTGGGCCGCCAGCCGGGGTGAGCCAAAAAGTGCAAAGTCCGAACCGCGTCAGCCGGGGCGACGCAAAAACCGCGTCAGCCGGGGCGGCGCGAAAACCGCGTCAGCCGGGGCGGCGCAAAAACTGCGTCAGCCGGGGCGGCACGGAAAAACGAAAACCGCGTCAGCCGGGGCGGCACGGAAAAACGAAAACCGCGTCAGCCGGGGCGACATCAAAATGAGGAAAAAAAAAAAACTGCCTTAGGACACCTGCGTACACTTTCATGCGTTTGGGCATATCTCTCTGTAACACGCGCGCCCCTCGTTACGCGCGGCACTCTGTTTTCTCCGACACCCATATTTCGGCGGCATGTGGCACGCGCGCCCGTCCCTACGCACGGCACACCGCAGTGCTTTCTCGATATTTTTCTTTTCCTCCAACACCGTCATCTATAGGCTTTTAGTGACCTGTTGCTCGTGGCACAAGTTCGCTAGCTCTGACACCTCTTGCA
>NW_027464671.1:205000-222500 GCF_043290135.1 Rhipicephalus microplus
CAAAACGCCTGGCAACGTCGACGCTCCCCTAACCGCGATCTCGCACCGTGTTTCGTGTGGCGAATTCAAAAGCCGGCCGGCGCTGCTGCAACCATTACGGTCGGTACGCATACGCCGCGGAGGGCGGGACGGTCATCGGAGCGTGCGGTTCCTCCATCGAGTACTGCGCACCTCGGCCGTCGCATCGCCGTGCCATGACCGGCCGCGCGTCAACGCGAACCGGTGCCAGCGAGATCCCTCGCCTGCAAGAACCGACCGGCAGCCTCCGTCACCCGAGGACGCGGAGGCGCTTGCCGCGGACGGCGGGACGGTATGCACTGGTGCACAGCGGACCCGTCACATCGCCAGTTCCTTGACCGACCGCCGACGCTTGTGCCGTTCCTCTCGTACTTGGCAGTCGCCGCGCGATTGTCGGGTCTCGTTCTTGCACGCTCGAACGGTCGGGAGGGCACTCGGCTGGCGTTTCGGGAACGCGCAGCCTCGCCTTCTACCGACGTAACCACGACTCGCCGTTCGCGCTCCGCCGCTCCTGTTTACAGTACTAGGCGGTCCCGCAGCGGTCGGGTCGCGCATTTCGAGCGCTTCGAGCCACGGTGCAGTGGCGGGTCGAAAGCCGACCTATGAGTGCGTTGCGCCGTTTGTACCCGCGTCCGCCACCTGGCCGACCGTCCAAGGTCGCGGTGTTGGCGTCCGCTGGGCGCAACAATTTGTCACGGGGTGCCGCTCCACATTCAGGCAGCCCCGTGGGGAAAAGCCGACCCCGCGTCCAAACGGGGTCAGCGGCAGAAAGTGTCGGGCGCAGACGCAGCCGAGGCGCTCACCCTTCACAATCCGTTAATGATCCTTCCGCAGGTTCACCTACGGAAACCTTGTTACGACTTTTACTTCCTCTAAATGATCAAGTTTGGTCATCTTTCCAACAGACCGGCGCAACCGAAAGGCCGCGCCGGACATCGGTCCGAAGACCTCACTAAATCATTCAATCGGTAGTAGCGACGGGCGGTGTGTACAAAGGGCAGGGACGTAATCAACGCGAGCTTATGACTCGCGCTTACTGGGAATTCCTCGTTCAAGGGGAACAATTGCAAGCCCCTATCCCAATCACGAAAGAAGTTCCACGGGTTACCCAGTCTTTTCAGACAGGGATAAAGACACGCTGCTTCCTTCAGTGTAGCGCGCGTGCGGCCCCGGACATCTAAGGGCATCACAGACCTGTTATTGCTCTGTTTCGTGCGGCTAGGAGCCGCTTGTCCCTCTAAGAAGGTTGTAAGGTGCTGGGAACCCCGCACCTATTTAATAGGCTAGAGTCTCGTTCGTTATCGGAATTAACCAGACAAATCGCTCCACCAACTAAGAACGGCCATGCACCACCATCCACCGAATCAAGAAAGAGCTCTCAATCTGTCAATCCTCCCAGTGTCCGGGCCGGGTAAGTTTTCCCGTGTTGAGTCAAATTAAGCCGCAGGCTCCACTCCTGGTGGTGCCCTTCCGTCAATTCCTTTAAGTTTCAGCTTTGCAACCATACTTCCCCCGGAACCCAAATACTTTGGTTTCCCGGAAGCTGCCCGCCGAGTCATTTGAGTAACTCAGGCGGATCGCTGGTTGGCATCGTTTATGGTCAGAACTAGGGCGGTATCTGATCGCCTTCGAACCTCTGACTTTCGTTCTTGATCAATGAAAACATTCTTGGCAAATGCTTTCGCAGTAGTTCGTCTTGCGACGGTCCAAGAATTTCACCTCTAGCGCCGCAATACGAATGCCCCCGTCCGTCCCTCTTAATCATTACCTCGTATTCCAAAAACCAACAGAACAGAAACGAGGTCTTGTTCTATTATTCCATGCAAGTTTATTCAGGCGACTCGCCTGCGTTGAGCACTCTAATTTTTTCAAAGTAAAAGCACCGGCCATCTCGAGGCACACAATGAAGTGCACCAAGAAAGAACCGGCATGATGTTCAGTCCGAGCCGTCGCATCGGGTAGATGCACTACTCGTCTGGAACTGAGATCCAACTACGAGCTTTTTAACCGCAGCAGCTTTAGTATACGCTATTGGAGCTGGAATTACCGCGGCTGCTGGCACCAGACTTGCCCTCCAATTGATCCTCGTTAAAGGATTTAGAGTGTACTCATTTCAATTACGGGGCCTCAAAAGAGTCCCGTATTGTTATTTTTCGTCACTACCTCCCCGTGCCGGGAGTGGGTAATTTGCGCGCCTGCTGCCTTCCTTGGATGTGGTAGCCGTTTCTCAGGCTCCCTCTCCGGAATCGAACCCTGATTCTCCGTTACCCGTAACAACCATGGTAAGCAAGTAACCTACCATCGAAAGTTGATAAGGCAGACACTTGAAAGAAACGTCGCCGGCTCGTGGCCATGCGATCAGCACAAAGTTATCCAGAGTCACCACACAATACGGGCCGAAACCCGATCGATCTTGGTCTAATAAAAGCACCCGTTACCCAAAGGGCTCCAGGCTCACTGCATGTATTAGCTCTAGAATTGCCACAGTTATCCAAGTAGGAAGAAACGATCTAAGGAACCATAACTGATTTAATGAGCCATTCGCGGTTTCGCCTTATTTCGGCATGTACTTAGACATGCATGGCTTAATCTTTGAGACAAGCATATGATTACTGGCAGGATCAACCAGGTAATCGTTCGACTGCGCGTCCGTCCTCGCCTTCGGCGGGCCGGACGCAGTCTGTGTGCGGCGGAGGCCACCTTCAGGCGCCCCAACACGCTTATTTTGCACTCCGAGATGACGGCGTTCGAGCTCGCTACGGCACAACCTTCCCGAAAGACGAGTGGGAGCCGTGCGGCAAGAAGCACGTTCATGCTCGCTCTTTTTCGTTGCATCGACTCGGTCGCGCCGTGCGGGTTGCCCAAGCCCGCTGCACTGTCGGTGGACCGGCCGGAACTAGCAACGGAGCCGAGACCGCAAAGCCGCCAGACGACGGGTCACGCCCGCGTCTTCGGCGCTTTCGCATCTGAATCGCCCGAGGACGACACGGAACACACCTCGATATCGTGGTAAAACGGCACCGTCCGACAACCAGCCCCTAACGCATCAAGCGGATGAGGCTGCAGACGACTGCCGTGGATTCCCCTGGAGCAGACCCGAGGACACGCTTGACGAGGCCGAAGCCCGCCGCATATCAGACACCCGGTCGCTTTCGCGTACGCCGCTCACGAGAACCCCCACATAATAGCAGCGATAAGTACCCAGACCTCCTTGGGCACTAATACGAGCGTACTCGAGAAAATTTCACCGCGGGTGTGCCCCGAAACGTGTGGCACGTTGAGCGTGCCACAAGTCTACGTCGCTCTCAAACCCGCCGAGGTCGTAGAATTTGCGACCCTACTCACGAAATTGCCACCGAGGATACGGCCGCAAACGTACCGCACCTTGGGTAGGCCACGAGTTTGTGCAACACTACGCTGACGGCACAGCACCGAGGTCGTGCGCGCACGCACGGGAAAATTCCGCCGCGGTTTCTGCCGAAAACGTGAGGCACCACGACTCTCCGCAAGTTCGCGTCGACTGCGAAAGACCGAAGTCGTGAACGACGTGTCCGCTACTCGCCGCCGACACGCTGGACACCAAACGTACAACGAATCGACGGCGTCGTAGAGGCCCACGACGCGGTTTTCCTTAACGACGTCTCGGCGTGGCACCGACAGGTTAGAACGGCCGACCAACGTTCCCTGTCCGCCGTTCGGCTCAGTCGAAGGGCTCGGCGACTTCGGCAACGCTGCGAAGCCGCACGGTGACGCACGCCATGTCCCCATTTTTTTTTTCTTTCTGCGTCTGCCGGGGTGCCCCTATAATAGCAGCGATAAGCACCCAGACCGCCGTGGGTCGCTCGCCCCGGCTGACGTGGTTTTTCGTACTCCTGCGGCGGTCGCCGTCAAGCACGTCCAAATACGCTACTTTCGTGGGCGCATTCACGCTCTTTCGCTTCGCCGGAGTGCCAGCACTCACTCTGCCAAAAACGGCGAACATCCGAGCGGCGGTTCCCACTTTTGCGTCGGCGTCGCAAACCCCGCCCCGGCAGACGAGGTTTGCCGTACTCGTGCGACGGTGGCCGGCGGGCACGTCGAAAGACGCCGATATCGTGCGCGAATTGGCGCACCTTGGCTTCACCGGAGTGCCGCCACTGACTCCTCCAAAAACGGCGAAGATCCGAGCGGCGCTTCCCACTTTCGCATCGGCGTCCCGAACTCCGCCCCGGCTGACGCGGTTTACCGTACTCGTGCGACGGTCGCCGGCGAGCACGTGGAAAGACGCCGATATCGTGCCCGAATCGGCTCCGTTCGGCTTCGCCGGAGTGCCAGCACTGGCTCGGCGAAAGACGACGAACATCCGAGCGACGGTTCTCACTATTGCGTACGCGTCGCAAACCCCGCCCCGGCAGACGCACTTTGCCGTACTCGTGCGACGGTCGCCGGCGAGCACGTAGAAAGACGCCGATATCGTGCCGGAATCGGCCCCGTTTGGCTTCGCCGGAGTGCCAGCACTCACTCGGCCACAAACGGCGAACATCCGAGCGGCGGTTCCCACTTAGCCGTCGGCGTCCCGAACTCCGCCCCGGCAGACGCGGTTGCCGAGCTCGTGCGACTAGCGACCGCGAAGCCGTCTCGCGACGCCGCTTTCGTGCGCGGCTCCCACTGCGACCTGGGTCACCCGAGGTCGACGAGCAAAAAAGAATGTCGAAAAAAAAATTTTTTTTTTTTTGCGTCTGCCGGGGTGCCCCTATAATAGCAGCGATAAGCACCCAGACCGCCATGGGTCGCTCGCCCCGGCTGACGTGGTTTTTCGTTTTCCTGCGGTGGTCGTCGTCAAGCACGTCCAAACACGCCACTTTCGTGGGCGCATTCGCGCTCTTTCGCTTCGCCGGAGTGCCAGCACTCACTCTGCCAAAAACGGCGAACATCCTAGTGGCGGTTCCCACTTTTGCGTCGGCGTCGCCAACCCCGCCCCGGCATACGCGGTTTGCCGTACTCGTGCGGCGGTGGCCGGCGGGCACGTCGAAAGACACCGATATCGTGCGCGAGTCGATGCTTCTTGGTCTCGCAGGAGGGCCGCCACTCACTCCTGCAAAAACGGCGAAGATCCGAGCGGCGCTTCCCACTTTTTCGTCGGCGTCGCAAACCTCGCCCCGGCAGACGCGCTTTGCCGTACTCGTGCGACGGTCGCCGGCGAGCACGTCGAAATACGCCGATATCGTGCCCGAATCGGCCCCGTTTCGCTTCGCCGGAGTGCCAGCACTCGCTCGGCCAAAGACGACGAACATCCGAGCGACGGTTCCCACTATTGCGTACGCGTCGCAAACCCCGCCCCGGCAGACGCGGTTTGCCGTACTCGTGCGGCGGTGGCCGGCGGGCACGTCGAAAGACGCCGATATCGTGCACGAATTGGCGCTCCTTGGCTTCACCGGAGTGCCAGCACTCACTCGGCCAAAAACGGCGAACATCCGAGCAGCGGTACCCACTTAGCCGTCGGCATCCCGAACTCCGCGCCGGCTGACGCGGTTGCCGAGCTCGTGCGACTAGCGACCGCGAACGCGTCTCGCGACGCCGCTTTCGTGCGCGGCTCCCATTGCGACCTGGGTTACCCGAGCTCGACCAGCAAAAAAGAAGGTCGAAAAAAAATTTTTTTTTTTTCTGCGTCTGCCGGGGTGCCCCTATAATAGCAGCGATAAGCACCCAGACCGCCGTGGGTCGCTCGCCCCGGCTGACGTGGTTTTTCGTACTCCTGCAGCGGTCGCCGTCAAGCACGTCCAAATACGCCACTTTCGTGGGCGCATTCGCGCTCTTTCGCGTCGCCGGAGTGCCAGCACTCACTCTGCCAAAAACGGCCAACATCCGAGCGGCGGTTCCCACTTTTGCGTCGGCGTCGTAAACCCCGCCCCGGCAGACGCGGTTTGCCCTACTCGTGCGACGGTCGCCGGCGAGCGCGTCGAAAGACGCCGATATCGTGCGCTAATTGGCGCTCCTTGGCTTCTCCGGAGTGCCGCCACTCACTCCTCCAAAAACGGCGAAGATCCGAGCGGCGTTCTCCACTTTCGCATCGGCGTCCCGAACTCCGCCCGGGCTGACGCGGTTTACCGTACTCGTGCGACGGTCGCCGGCGGGCACGTCGAAAGACGCCGATATCGTGCCGTAATCGGCCCCGTTTGGCTTCGCCCGAGTGCCAGCACTCACTCGGCCAAAAACGGCGAACATCCGAGCAGCGTTTCCCACTTTCGCATCGGCGTCCCGAAGCCCGCCCCGGCAGACGCGGTTTGCCCTACTCGAGCGACGGTCGCCGGCGATCACGTCGAAAGGCGCCGAATTCGTGCACGAATCGATGCTTCTTGGTCTCGCAGGAGGGCCGCCACTCACTCCTGCAAAAACGGCGAAGATCCGAGTTGCGCTTCCCACTTTTTCGTCGGCGTCCCGAACTACGCCCCGGCTGACGCGGTTTACCGTACTCGTGCGACGGTCGCCGGCGGTCACTTCAAAATACGCCGATTTCGTGGGCGCATTCACGCTGTTTCGCTTCCCCGGAGTGCCAACACTCACTCTGCCGAAAGCGGCGATCATCCGAGCGGCGGTTCCCACTTTTGCGTCGGCTTCGCAAACGGCGCCCCGGCAGACGCGCTCGTGCGACGTACTCGTGCGACGGTCGCCGGCGAGCACGTCGAAAGACGCCGATATCGTGCTCGAATCGACCCCGTTTCGCTTCGCCGGAGTGCTGCCAGTCACGGCGCAGAAAACGGCGAACAAGTGTTTTTTTTTTTTTCCTAGAATTTGTGTTATAGAAGGCACATTTGATATCGGACGATAATTTTCAACTTTATCACGCGCACCGATTTTCGTGTAGAGGTTTGCAAATTTATGGGAATTTCTCCACTTGGAATAATGCGATTTAGTAGTACTACGAGAACTTCATGGATGTACTCAAGGGTACGGGGCAAGTCAGTTACGTCAACACCTGCAGATTATTTACACTTCAAACTGAAAATTGTTGGTTGTGAGTCCTCGTGTGATATTAAAGGCCGATTCGCTAACACATAGAACAAAGAAAGAAAGGAAGAAAAAACGCCCGCGCTCGCTCAAGAAACCTGGGTTCGCAACAAGTGGCAACAACAAGCAACCGAGCGAGTGCGCCAAAACCCGTGGCGGCCGAACAAACGCGAAGTCCCAACCGCGTCAGCCGGGGCGGCACGGGACAGGAAAAATCACTTCAGCCGGGGCGGCGGGGCACCGAATAAACCTCGTCACCTCGTCGCAGGATAAAAGAGGAAACAAAAAGTCTAAACAGCGTCTGCTGGAGCGAATGCGTAATAAAACAACAACAACAACAAAAAAAAAACACCCGCGCTCAAGAAGTCTGCAATCACCACAAAAGGCGACTGTGACCGAGCAGCGTCAGCCGGGGCCGTGCGGAAACGGAAAAACCGCGACTACCGGGGCGTCGAGGCACCGAAAAATCCACTTCAGCCGCGGCGAAAAAAAAAACAAAAAGAAAGACGGAGGGGGGGGGGGGGAACCACGTCTGCCGGGGCGAAGGAAAAAAAAAAACGCGTCTGCCGGGGCGAGCCCGGGTGCGGCACCACCGGGAAAACTGTGGCAAACAGACATGGCGATCGAGTGAGTGGGCCGCCAGCCAGGCTCAGCCAAAAAGTGCAAAGTCCGAACTGCGTCAGCCGGGGCGGCAAAAACCGCGTCAGCCGGGGCGGCGCAAAAAACCGCGTCTGCCGGGGCGGCACGAAACCGCGTCAGCCGGGGCGGCGCGAAAACTGCGTCAGCCGGGGCGAAAGAAAAAAAAAAAACGCGTCTGCCGGGGCAAGCCCGGGTGCGGCACCACCGGGAAAACTGTGGCAAACAGACATGGCGATCGAGTGAGTGGGCCGCCAGCCAGGCACAGCCGAAAAGTGCAAAGTCCGAACCGTGTCAGCCGGGGCGGCAAAAACCGCGTCAGCCGGGGCGGCGCGAAAACCGCGTCTGCCGGGGCGGCGCGAAAACTGCGTCAGCCGGGGCGAGCCCGGGTGCGGCACCACCGGGAAAACTGTGGCTAACAGACATGGCGATCGAGTGAGTGGGCCACCAGCCAGGCTCAGCCGAAAAGTGCTAAGTCCGAACTGCGTCAGCCGGGGCGGCAAAAACCGCGTCAGCCGGGGCGGCAAAAACCGCGTCAGCCGGGGCGGCGCAAAAACCGCGTCTGCCGGGGCGGCACGAAACCGCGTCAGCCGGGGCGGCGCGAAAACTGCGTCAGCCGGGGCGAGCCCGGGTGCGGCACCACCGGGAAAACTGTGGCAAACAGACATGGCGATCGAGTGAGTGGGCCGCCAGCCAGGCTCAGCCAAAAAGTGCCAAGTCCGAACTGCGTCAGCCGGGGCGGCAAAAAACCGCGTCAGCCGGGGCGGCGCAAAAAACCGCGTCTGCCGGGGCGGCGCGAAAACCGCGTCTGCCGGGGCGGCGCGAAAACTGCGTCAGCCGGGGCGAAAGAAAAAAAAAACGCGTCTGCCGGGGCGAGCCCGGGTGCGGCACCACCGGGAAAACTGTGGCAAACAGACATGGCGATCGAGTGAGTGGGCCGCCAGCCAGGCACAGCCGAAAAGTGCCAAGTCCGAACTGCGTCTGCCGGGGCGGCACGAAACCGCGTCAGCCGGGGCGGCGCGAAAACTGCGTCAGCCGGGGCGAAAGAAAAAAAAAACGCGTCTGCCGGGGCGAGCCCGGGTGCGGCACCACCGGGAAAACTGTGGCAAACAGACATGGCGATCGAGTGAGTGGGCCGCCAGCCAGGCTCAGCCAAAAAGTGCAAAGTCCGAACTGCGTCAGCCGGGGCGGCAAAAACCGCGTCAGCCGGGGCGGCGCAAAAAACCGCGTCTGCCGGGGCGGCACGAAACCGCGTCAGCCGGGGCGGCGCGAAAACTGCGTCAGCCGGGGCGAAAGAAAAAAAAAAAAACGCGTCTGCCGGGGCAAGCCCGGGTGCGGCACCACCGGGAAAACTGTGGCAAACAGACATGGCGATCGAGTGAGTGGGCCGCCAGCCAGGCACAGCCGAAAAGTGCAAAGTCCGAACCGTGTCAGCCGGGGCGACGCAAAAACCGCGTCAGCCGGGGCGGCGCGAAAACCGCGTCAGCCGGGGCGGCACGAAACCGCGTCAGCCGGGGCGGCGCGAAAACTGCGTCAGCCGGGGCGGCGCGAAAACCTCGTCAGCCGGGGCGAGCGAAAAGGGGGGGGGGGAACCACGTCTGCCGGGGCGAAAGAAAAAAAAAACGCGTCTGCCGGGGCGAGCCCGGGTGCGGCACCACCGGGAAGACTGTGGCAAACAGACATGGCGATCGAGTGAGTGGGCCGCCAGCCAGGCTCAGCCCAAAAAGTGCTAAGTCCGAACTGCGTCAGCCGGGGCGGCAAAAACCGCGTCAGCCGGGGCGGCGCGAAAACCGCGTCTGCCGGGGCGGCGCGAAAACTGCGTCAGCCGGGGCGAGCCCGGGTGCGGCACCACCGGGAAAACTGTGGCTAACAGACATGGCGATCGAGTGAGTGGGCCACCAGCCAGGCTCAGCCAAAAAGTGCTAAGTCCGAACTGCGTCAGCCGGGGCGGCAAAAACCGCGTCAGCCGGGGCGGCAAAAACCGCGTCAGCCGGGGCGGCGCAAAAACCGCGTCTGCCGGGGCGGCACGAAACCGCGTCAGCCGGGGCGGCGCGAAAACTGCGTCAGCCGGGGCGAGCCCGGGTGCGGCACCACCGGGAAAACTGTGGCAAACAGACATGGCGATCGAGTGAGTGGGCCGCCAGCCAGGCTCAGCCAAAAAGTGCCAAGTCCGAACTGCGTCAGCCGGGGCGGCAAAAAACCGCGTCAGCCGGGGCGGCGCAAAAAACCGCGTCTGCCGGGGCGGCGCGAAACCGCGTCAGCCGGGGCGGCGCGAAAACTGCGTCAGCCGGGGCGGCGCGAAAACCTCGTCAGCCGGGGCGAGCGAAAAGGGGGGGGGGGAACCACGTCTGCCGGGGCGAAAGAAAAAAAACGCGTCTGCCGGGGCGAGCCCGGGTGCGGCACCACCGGGAAGACTGTGGCAAACAGACATGGCGATCGAGTGAGTGGGCCGCCAGCCAGGCTCAGCCCAAAAAGTGCTAAGTCCGAACTGCGTCAGCCGGGGCGGCAAAAACCGCGTCAGCCGGGGCGGCACGAAAACCGCGTCTGCCGGGGCGGCGCGAAAACTGCGTCAGCCGGGGCGAGCCCGGGTGCGGCACCACCGGGAAAACTGTGGCTAACAGACATGGTGATCGAGTGAGTGGGCCACCAGCCAGGCTCAGCCAAAAAGTGCTAAGTCCGAACTGCGTCAGCCGGGGCGGCAAAAACCGCGTCAGCCGGGGCGGCAAAAACCGCGTCAGCCGGGGCGGCGCAAAAACCGCGTCTGCCGGGGCGGCACGAAACCGCGTCAGCCGGGGCGGCGCGAAAACTGCGTCAGCCGGGGCGAGCCCGGGTGCGGCACCACCGGGAAAACTGTGGCAAACAGACATGGCGATCGAGTGAGTGGGCCGCCAGCCAGGCTCAGCCAAAAAGTGCCAAGTCCGAACTGCGTCAGCCGGGGCGGCAAAAAACCGCGTCAGCCGGGGCGGCGCAAAAAACCGCGTCTGCCGGGGCGGCGCGAAAACCGCGTCTGCCGGGGCGGCGCGAAAACTGCGTCAGCCGGGGCGAAAGAAAAAAAAAAAACGCGTCTGCCGGGGCGAGCCCGGGTGCGGCACCACCGGGAAAACTGTGGCAAACAGACATGGCGATCGAGTGAGTGGGCCGCCAGCCAGGCACAGCCGAAAAGTGCCAAGTCCGAACTGCGTCTGCCGGGGCGGCACGAAACCGCGTCAGCCGGGGCGGCGCGAAAACTGCGTCAGCCGGGGCGAAAGAAAAAAAAAACGCGTCTGCCGGGGCGAGCCCGGGTGCGGCACCACCGGGAAAACTGTGGCAAACAGACATGGCGATCGAGTGAGTGGGCCGCCAGCCAGGCTCAGCCAAAAAGTGCAAAGTCCGAACTGCGTCAGCCGGGGCGGCAAAAACCGCGTCAGCCGGGGCGGCGCAAAAAACCGCGTCTGCCGGGGCGGCACGAAACCGCGTCAGCCGGGGCGGCGCGAAAACTGCGTCAGCCGGGGCGAAAGAAAAAAAAAAACGCGTCTGCCGGGGCAAGCCCGGGTGCGGCACCACCGGGAAAACTGTGGCAAACAGACATGGCGATCGAGTGAGTGGGCCGCCAGCCAGGCACAGCCGAAAAGTGCAAAGTCCGAACCGTGTCAGCCGGGGCGACGCAAAAACCGCGTCAGCCGGGGCGGCGCGAAAACCGCGTCAGCCGGGGCGGCACGAAACCGCGTCAGCCGGGGCGGCGCGAAAACTGCGTCAGCCGGGGCGGCGCGAAAACCTCGTCAGCCGGGGCGAGCGAAAAGGGGGGGGGGAACCACGTCTGCCGGGGCGAAAGAAAAAAAAAACGCGTCTGCCGGGGCGAGCCCGGGTGCGGCACCACCGGGAAGACTGTGGCAAACAGACATGGCGATCGAGTGAGTGGGCCGCCAGCCAGGCTCAGCCCAAAAAGTGCTAAGTCCGAACTGCGTCAGCCGGGGCGGCAAAAACCGCGTCAGCCGGGGCGGCGCGAAAACCGCGTCTGCCGGGGCGGCGCGAAAACTGCGTCAGCCGGGGCGAGCCCGGGTGCGGCACCACCGGGAAAACTGTGGCTAACAGACATGGCGATCGAGTGAGTGGGCCACCAGCCAGGCTCAGCCAAAAAGTGCTAAGTCCGAACTGCGTCAGCCGGGGCGGCAAAAACCGCGTCAGCCGGGGCGGCAAAAACCGCGTCAGCCGGGGCGGCGCAAAAACCGCGTCTGCCGGGGCGGCACGAAACCGCGTCAGCCGGGGCGGCGCGAAAACTGCGTCAGCCGGGGCGAGCCCGGGTGCGGCACCACCGGGAAAACTGTGGCAAACAGACATGGCGATCGAGTGAGTGGGCCGCCAGCCAGGCTCAGCCAAAAAGTGCCAAGTCCGAACTGCGTCAGCCGGGGCGGCAAAAATCCGCGTCAGCCGGGGCGGCGCAAAAAACCGCGTCTGCCGGGGCGGCGCGAAAACCGCGTCTGCCGGGGCGGCGCGAAAACTGCGTCAGCCGGGGCGAAAGAAAAAAAAAACGCGTCTGCCGGGGCGAGCCCGGGTGCGGCACCACCGGGAAAACTGTGGCAAACAGACATGGCGATCGAGTGAGTGGGCCGCCAGCCAGGCACAGCCGAAAAGTGCCAAGTCCGAACTGCGTCTGCCGGGGCGGCCCGAAACCGCGTCAGCCGGGGCGGCGCGAAAACTGCGTCAGCCGGGGCGAAAGAAAAAAAAAACGCGTCTGCCGGGGCGAGCCCGGGTGCGGCACCACCGGGAAAACTGTGGCAAACAGACATGGCGATCGAGTGAGTGGGCCGCCAGCCAGGCACAGCCGAAAAGTGCTAAGTCCGAACTGCGTCTGCCGGGGCGGCACGAAACCGCGTCAGCCGGGGCGGCGCGAAAACCGCGTCTGCCGGGGCGGCACGAAACCGCGTCAGCCGGGGCGGCGCGAAAACTGCGTCAGCCGGGGCGAGCCCGGGTGCAGCACCACCGGGAAAACTGTGGCAAACAGACATGGCGATCGAGTGAGTGGGCCGCCAGCCAGGCACAGCCGAAAAGTGCTAAGTCCGAACTGCGTCTGCCGGGGCGGCACGAAACCGCGTCAGCCGGGGCGGCGCGAAAACCGCGTCTGCCGGGGCGGCACGAAACCGCGTCAGCCGGGGCGGCGCGAAAACTGCGTCAGCCGGGGCGAGCCCGGGTGCAGCACCACCGGGAAAACTGTGGCAAACAGACATGGCGATCGAGTGAGTGGGCCGCCAGCCAGGCACAGCCGAAAAGTGCTAAGTCCGAACTGCGTCTGCCGGGGCGGCACGAAACCGCGTCAGCCGGGGCGGCGCGAAAACCGCGTCTGCCGGGGCGGCACGAAACCGCGTCAGCCGGGGCGGCGCGAAAACTGCGTCAGCCGGGGCGAGCCCGGGTGCAGCACCACCGGGAAAACTGTGGCAAACAGACATGGCGATCGAGTGAGTGGGCCGCCAGCCAGGCACAGCCGAAAAGTGCTAAGTCCGAACTGCGTCAGCCGGGGCGGCAAAAACCGCGTCAGCCGGGGCGGCGCGAAAACTGCGTCAGCCGGGGCGAAAGAAAAAAAAAAACGCGTCTGCCGGGGCGAGCCCGGGTGCGGCACCACCGGGAAAACTGTGGCAAACAAACATGGCGATCGAGTGAGTGGGCCGCCAGCCAGGCTCAGCCAAAAAGTGCAAAGTCCGAACTGCGTCAGCCGGGGCGGCAAAAACCGCGTCAGCCGGGGCGGCGCAAAAAACCGCGTCTGCCGGGGCGGCACGAAACCGCGTCAGCCGGGGCGGCGCGAAAACTGCGTCAGCCGGGGCGAAAGAAAAAAAAAAAACGCGTCTGCCGGGGCAAGCCCGGGTGCGGCACCACCGGGAAAACTGTGGCAAACAGACATGGCGATCGAGTGAGTGGGCCGCCAGCCAGGCACAGCCGAAAAGTGCAAAGTCCGAACCGTGTCAGCCGGGGCGACGCAAAAACCGCGTCAGCCGGGGCGGCGCGAAAACCGCGTCAGCCGGGGCGGCACGAAACCGCGTCAGCCGGGGCGGCGCGAAAACTGCGTCAGCCGGGGCGGCGCGAAAACCTCGTCAGCCGGGGCGAGCGAAAAGGGGGGGGGGGACCACGTCTGCCGGGGCGAAAGAAAAAAAAAACGCGTCTGCCGGGGCGAGCCCGGGTGCGGCACCACCGGGAAGACTGTGGCAAACAGACATGGCGATCGAGTGAGTGGGCCGCCAGCCAGGCTCAGCCCAAAAAGTGCTAAGTCCGAACTGCGTCAGCCGGGGCGGCAAAAACCGCGTCAGCCGGGGCGGCGCGAAAACCGCGTCTGCCGGGGCGGCGCGAAAACTGCGTCAGCCGGGGCGAGCCCGGGTGCGGCACCACCGGGAAAACTGTGGCTAACAGACATGGCGATCGAGTGAGTGGGCCACCAGCCAGGCTCAGCCAAAAAGTGCTAAGTCCGAACTGCGTCAGCCGGGGCGGCAAAAACCGCGTCAGCCGGGGCGGCAAAAACCGCGTCAGCCGGGGCGGCGCAAAAACCGCGTCTGCCGGGGCGGCACGAAACCGCGTCAGCCGGGGCGGCGCGAAAACTGCGTCAGCCGGGGCGAGCCCGGGTGCGGCACCACCGGGAAAACTGTGGCAAACAGACATGGCGATCGAGTGAGTGGGCCGCCAGCCAGGCTCAGCCAAAAAGTGCCAAGTCCGAACTGCGTCAGCCGGGGCGGCAAAAAACCGCGTCAGCCGGGGCGGCGCAAAAAACCGCGTCTGCCGGGGCGGCGCGAAACCGCGTCAGCCGGGGCGGCGCGAAAACTGCGTCAGCCGGGGCGGCGCGAAAACCTCGTCAGCCGGGGCGAGCGAAAAGGGGGGGGGGGAACCACGTCTGCCGGGGCGAAAGAAAAAAAAAACGCGTCTGCCGGGGCGAGCCCGGGTGCGGCACCACCGGGAAGACTGTGGCAAACAGACATGGCGATCGAGTGAGTGGGCCGCCAGCCAGGCTCAGCCCAAAAAGTGCTAAGTCCGAACTGCGTCAGCCGGGGCGGCAAAAACCGCGTCAGCCGGGGCGGCGCGAAAACCGCGTCTGCCGGGGCGGCGCGAAAACTGCGTCAGCCGGGGCGAGCCCGGGTGCGGCACCACCGGGAAAACTGTGGCTAACAGACATGGCGATCGAGTGAGTGGGCCACCAGCCAGGCTCAGCCAAAAAGTGCTAAGTCCGAACTGCGTCAGCCGGGGCGGCAAAAACCGCGTCAGCCGGGGCGGCAAAAACCGCGTCAGCCGGGGCGGCGCAAAAACCGCGTCTGCCGGGGCGGCACGAAACCGCGTCAGCCGGGGCGGCGCGAAAACTGCGTCAGCCGGGGCGAGCCCGGGTGCGGCACCACCGGGAAAACTGTGGCAAACAGACATGGCGATCGAGTGAGTGGGCCGCCAGCCAGGCTCAGCCAAAAAGTGCCAAGTCCGAACTGCGTCAGCCGGGGCGGCAAAAAACCGCGTCAGCCGGGGCGGCGCAAAAAACCGCGTCTGCCGGGGCGGCGCGAAAACTGCGTCAGCCGGGGCGAAAGAAAAAAAAAAACGCGTCTGCCGGGGCGAGCCCGGGTGCGGCACCACCGGGAAAACTGTGGCAAACAGACATGGCGATCGAGTGAGTGGGCCGCCAGCCAGGCACAGCCGAAAAGTGCCAAGTCCGAACTGCGTCTGCCGGGGCGGCACGAAACCGCGTCAGCCGGGGCGGCGCGAAAACTGCGTCAGCCGGGGCGAAAGAAAAAAAAAAACGCGTCTGCCGGGGCGAGCCCGGGTGCGGCACCACCGGGAAAACTGTGGCAAACAGACATGGCGATCGAGTGAGTGGGCCGCCAGCCAGGCTCAGCCAAAAAGTGCAAAGTCCGAACTGCGTCAGCCGGGGCGGCAAAAACCGCGTCAGCCGGGGCGGCGCAAAAAACCGCGTCTGCCGGGGCGGCACGAAACCGCGTCAGCCGGGGCGGCGCGAAAACTGCGTCAGCCGGGGCGAAAGAAAAAAAAAACGCGTCTGCCGGGGCAAGCCCGGGTGCGGCACCACCGGGAAAACTGTGGCAAACAGACATGGCGATCGAGTGAGTGGGCCGCCAGCCAGGCACAGCCGAAAAGTGCAAAGTCCGAACCGTGTCAGCCGGGGCGACGCAAAAACCGCGTCAGCCGGGGCGGCGCGAAAACCGCGTCAGCCGGGGCGGCACGAAACCGCGTCAGCCGGGGCGGCGCGAAAACTGCGTCAGCCGGGGCGGCGCGAAAACCTCGTCAGCCGGGGCGAGCGAAAAGGGGGGGGGGAACCACGTCTGCCGGGGCGAAAGAAAAAAAAAACGCGTCTGCCGGGGCGAGCCCGGGTGCGGCACCACCGGGAAGACTGTGGCAAACAGACATGGCGATCGAGTGAGTGGGCCGCCAGCCAGGCTCAGCCCAAAAAGTGCTAAGTCCGAACTGCGTCAGCCGGGGCGGCAAAAACCGCGTCAGCCGGGGCGGCGCGAAAACCGCGTCTGCCGGGGCGGTGCGAAAACTGCGTCAGCCGGGGCGAGCCCGGGTGCGGCACCACCGGGAAAACTGTGGCTAACAGACATGGCGATCGAGTGAGTGGGCCACCAGCCAGGCTCAGCCAAAAAGTGCTAAGTCCGAACTGCGTCAGCCGGGGCGGCAAAAACCGCGTCAGCCGGGGCGGCAAAAACCGCGTCAGCCGGGGCGGCGCAAAAACCGCGTCTGCCGGGGCGGCACGAAACCGCGTCAGCCGGGGCGGCGCGAAAACTGCGTCAGCCGGGGCGAGCCCGGGTGCGGCACCACCGGGAAAACTGTGGCAAACAGACATGGCGATCGAGTGAGTGGGCCGCCAGCCAGGCTCAGCCAAAAAGTGCCAAGTCCGAACTGCGTCAGCCGGGGCGGCAAAAAACCGCGTCAGCCGGGGCGGCGCAAAAAACCGCGTCTGCCGGGGCGGCGCGAAAACCGCGTCTGCCGGGGCGGCGCGAAAACTGCGTCAGCCGGGGCGAAAGAAAAAAAAAACGCGTCTGCCGGGGCGAGCCCGGGTGCGGCACCACCGGGAAAACTGTGGCAAACAGACATGGCGATCGAGTGAGTGGGCCGCCAGCCAGGCACAGCCGAAAAGTGCCAAGTCCGAACTGCGTCTGCCGGGGCGGCCCGAAACCGCGTCAGCCGGGGCGGCGCGAAAACTGCGTCAGCCGGGGCGAAAGAAAAAAAAAACGCGTCTGCCGGGGCGAGCCCGGGTGCGGCACCACCGGGAAAACTGTGGCAAACAGACATGGCGATCGAGTGAGTGGGCCGCCAGCCAGGCACAGCCGAAAAGTGCTAAGTCCGAACTGCGTCTGCCGGGGCGGCACGAAACCGCGTCAGCCGGGGCGGCGCGAAAACCGCGTCTGCCGGGGCGGCACGAAACCGCGTCAGCCGGGGCGGCGCGAAAACTGCGTCAGCCGGGGCGAGCCCGGGTGCAGCACCACCGGGAAAACTGTGGCAAACAGACATGGCGATCGAGTGAGTGGGCCGCCAGCCAGGCACAGCCGAAAAGTGCTAAGTCCGAACTGCGTCAGCCGGGGCGGCAAAAACCGCGTCAGCCGGGGCGGCGCAAAAACCGCGTCTGCCGGGGCGAATGCAAAAAAAAACAAAGAAAAAAGCCCGCGCTTAATCAAAAGAAAACAAAGAAAAAAGCTTGCGCTTAATCAAAAGAAAACAAACAAAAAAAGTTCGCGCTTAAGCCTGGCGGTGGAACCACCGGGGCAAACAGACCTGGCGATCGAGTGAGTGGGCCGCCAGCCGGGGTGAGCCAAAAAGTGCAAAGTCCGAACCGCGTCAGCCGGGGCGACGCAAAAACCGCGTCAGCCGGGGCGGCGCGAAAACCGCGTCAGCCGGGGCGGCGCAAAAA
>NW_027464671.1:227500-230000 GCF_043290135.1 Rhipicephalus microplus
GTCAGCAAGCAGCCTTCGGAAATATATCTTATGAAGCAGTCTAAGGAGCACATGAGATATTGAGATTGGGCGGTGTTGCGAGGCTGTTGAAGCACCAGGAACTTTGGGAATGAAGATCGTTCGTGCTTGGGTGAGAAAGAGTGGAAGTCGCTTCAGCAGCAGGAGCAAGTTAAGTAGAACCTGGAGTATTACTGGCGGAACCTTCCGCAGTTCCCTCGCCGCAAAGCCATCAGGTCCGGCTGCCGAGCTTGATGAGGGCATTGCCGCCTTAATGTCCATTTCTGTGATAAGGAACACAGGATCGATAACCTTGTGCGGGCGTTCGATAGCAGGAGACACTGATGAAGGCACCACTTTCTCCATGATCTCTCTCCATTCTTCTAGAAAAGCTTGGGGATCCTCCACCTTGGAGTCCGCCTCTCCATCCAGAATCTGTCTTGCACACTGTGTCCTGTTCCGTCTGAAGAGTTGTTGTGTCAAGGCGTATTCCCGCTTCTTTTTCTTCCTGCGACTTTCTTGAACAGGTGGAAGAGGTTGGCGACCATGCGGACGCAAGTCCGAAGCGAACACCTCCCTTAGGTAGGCATTAAGAGCTATCGTTATATCCTCCCTGTCGAGGAATCTCTTTGCAAGCTCCCATAGCTTGTATGCTTGGTACGCTCTTGGCGGAGGTTTTGTTGTTAGACCTCTTAGCTCAGCCTCAATCACCTCACGGTGATTTACCTCGGGGATGACCAGGGAGGCGTCCTCAACAGCTTGCTCCCCAATGTCGGCTAGCACCTCCTGAGTGCTTCTTGGGTAGAGTCTGTTCTGTAGGTCTTCCACCAGCCTCTTGTAACCTTCCTGCCTTCTGTGCGATTTAATGCTGTGCAGCGTGCGGTGCGGAAACGCTCTTAGTAGCTGTGCATTGATGTCCCGGACCTTCTGGGATCTTAATTCAACCTCCTTAGTTGCCATCAGGTACTCCTCCTCCTTTTTCCATCTGGGCTTGAGTCTGGCCAGATTCACATCTTCGTTGTATTCTTCAAAATGCCGATGCCGGCGATGCTGGCTCAGGCCAATCTTGCTACCAAAGGTTGCAGTACATTCTGGACATTGGAATGTCGTTGTCATGGTTGATATGTGGCCTGTCATATTCGCGTCAGCCGGGGCGGCATTTTCGGAACAGCCGGTAGCTGCTCCGTTCTCAGAACCTTCCTCTGTGGGCTTGTTGCCCGAACGCTTTGGCATGCTGCTCCTTTGAGTGATTTCTCCGGGGGGCGACCCGCAGAACACAGGTTCACCTCCCTCGTCCTCGTCATCGGACGAACGTAAGTCGGGTGGAAGTACGAACTTCCTCCTGACCCTAGGTCCTACCCCCGTAGACATCCAGACTGACCCCACATGGACACTGTCAGCAGAATCGCGCGCATTCGCCGCATCAGTGCCAAGGGGAGCTGGTTGACCGGAGGGGACCGCAGGGGTTGCACCAAGAACTGGCTCCCCTGAATCAGCGTATGAAGCCACGTTTGAACTTGGCTCCTCCGCAGCATCAACAGACGCTTGGTCAGGTAGGGAGTTAATAACCCGCCTGTCCTTAGGCCTTGCCCCTGTCATTACCCAGGCTGACACCCCATGGCTGTCGGCTGAAGCGCGCGCCTTCACCGACCTACCACCAAGGGGAGCTGGGGAAGCAGAGGGGGCCATATGAGCATAGCATAATGTGCCTTCAGTGCGTTCAACCCACGTACAAGCCGTGGCCGTTGGCTCAATAACCATTGGCAGTACTGTGGCATGAATACCGTCCTGGCCTTTAGGGTCATTACCCTCAGGGCTCTCGGGTTCCATCAATTCTGCAATAGTTTCAGCTCGTTCACATCCGTGAACATCAACATCGATGCCTTCAGATCCCTCTTTCTCCGCATTGTGTTCTCTCGCTCCTTCATTCCCTTCAAATTTGCCTTCTGGAGCTTGCGCCATTTGCACATCTTCATCCCTATGACGCATCCTTGCTTTATGAATTTTCAGACCCTTCTCTGTGCGAAACGCCTTGTCGCAGACCCAACACTGGAATGATTCCTGCCTGGGGGAACTCCCTCCAGCGGTCGCATTGGAGCGCGCGGCTCTCCTGGCCTCTCTCGGCCCCACGCTTGGTGCGCCTGTCACTCGGCAGGCGTTTTCATCAGGTTTTCTGTTCGCCATAAGCCAAGCGTTTGATAAGCAACCAAAGAACAGTCTTTGGCGCTCAAGGTTGCCAGTATCGTTGCACCGGTAAAGGTGGCAGGGGGAACCACGAGCAGGTGATACTTGGACTTCTCCCCCACAAGAGAGTCATAGTTACTCCCGCCGTTTACCCGCGCTTTTTTGAATTTCTTCACTTTGACATTCAGAGCACTGGGCAGAAATCACATTGCGTCAGCACCGATCAACGGCCCTCGCAATGCTTTGTTTTAATTAGACAGTCGGATTCCCCCGGTCCGTGCCAGTTCTGAGTTGGCTGTTTTCTGCCGGCCGAAGCAAG